>NC_048238.1:19704526-19736081 GCF_002007445.2 Ailuropoda melanoleuca | reverse complement strand
TTTTTAATTTCTGTCAGATTCGCTCTCATTTCTGCCCTTAGGGATTCTATATTCTCAGCAACGCTTTCTCTGATGCTTTTTTCAAGTTTACTCATCATCTTGACCATTGTTGCTCTGAATTCCATTTCTGATAATTGGGATACATCCATATGTATTAATTCTGTGGCCGAGGCCAATTCTGTGGCAGAGGCCACAGACTCATTATCTTTTCTTTGCTGGGGGGGACTTCTCCTTCTCGTCATTCTGATGAAGAGAGATTGCAGGGTTGTCCAGAGCCCAAGTGTTGACTGGGACCCAGGCCGTGCGCCCTTGTTTTATAGAGATCTTAGGGATGTGGGCTTCTTCCTTAAAGAGTTTATTTATTTATTTGAGAGAGAGAGAGACAGTCAGCAAGAAAGGGAACCCAAGCAGAGGAGTGGGAGAGGAAGAAGCAGGTTCCCGGTGGAGAAGCCCGATGAAGGACTCCTTACGGAGCGTTGTGATCACACCCTAATCCGAAGACAGGTGCTTGGTGACTGCGCCACTCAGGCGCTCCGGGTTGTGGGCTTCTTGATTTTTCAGCCTGCCTTCTGGGGGAGGGGCCTGCCTGCAGGTACTCAGAAAACCCTGTTTGGGTAGAGTCTCTGTGTCCCTTGCGAGGGGGGATGGGGATGGGCACCCTGTGAGCCGGTATTTCCGGGCTTTTGTTCTCTGGCGGCTTTCCCTGGCGGTTTGCTATGCCTCTTCTGAGAGAGCAGCAGCGGCTGAAATTCAGCCTCTGTCTCAGAACAGAGGGATCGCGGATCGTTCTCCACTGATGTTCTGGCCACTTTAACTCTGTTTCTGTTGGTGCTGCTCAACCCTGCAGCATCCCGGGCTGTGCGCCCCACACCCGGCGTCCCAGCCCTCACTTCCAGGGCCGGCACGTCTCTGTCCTTTGTGTTTCCAACCCCGCCCGCCGCCAGCCGCCCCGCGCGGGCTCCCGGAGCTCCCCGTCTCAGTCTGGTGTCTCACGGGTGCTGACCGCGAGTCCGCCTGCTCCCCCGTGCAGGTGGCCCTCCGGCCGCCAGCCGCCCCGCGGACGCTCCTGGAGCTCCCGGTCTCAGCCTCGATCCAGTGCAAGGACCCCAAATTCTAACATAAGTACTGTAATACCTGACGAAACTGGTTTTGCTGGCATTAACCCATTCACTACCTAAGGATATGAAAACTGAGGTGGAAGGAGGAGGAAAGATACTCTGGACAGAGTATCTGAAAGAGTGGTAGGCATTTTCTACTTGCCGGTAACCTGTGCTTCCTCCTTTTCTACTCAACCCTATAATTACATTTTCTATTTAAGTGGGAGGTACCTGCTGGGGAAATGCCACATTTAGAGCCCAAACTGACTTTCTTTAGTGTGTGCTCCACTAAGAGCCATACATGGCTTGTGTACTTCTCTTCATGTTTTTTCTTTAAGANTGTGTACTTCTCTTCATGTTTTTTCTTTAAGAATCAAACTCAACACCCAAAAAACAAATAATCCAGTTAAGAAATGAGCAGAAGACATGAATAGACATTTTTCCAAAGAAGACATCCAGATGGCCAACAGACATATGAAAAGATGCTCAACATCACTCATTATCAGGGGAATACAAATCCAAACCACGATGAGATACCACCTCACCCCTGTCAGAATGGCTAAAATTAACAGCACAAGAAACAAGAGGTGTTGGGGGGCGCCTGGGTAGCGCAGTCATTAAGCGTCTGCCTTTGGCTCAGGGCGTTCCCGGCGTTCCGGGATCGAGTCCCACATCAGGCTCCTCCGCTGGGAGCCTGCTTCTTCCTCTCCCACTCCCCTGCCGTGTTCCCTCTCTCACTGGCTGTCTCTCTTGTCACATAAATAAATAAAATCTTTTAAAAAAAAGGAACAAGAGGTGTTGGCGAGGATGCAGAAAAAGGGGAACCTCCTCTTACACTGTTGGTGGGAATGGAAACTGGTGCAGCTCCTCTGGAGAGCAGTACAGAGGTTCCTCAGAAAGTTAAAAGTAGAATTCCCAACAGTTTCACTACTAGGTATTTACCCAAAGGATACAAAAATACAGATTCGAAAGGGTACATACACCCTGATGTTTATAGCAACATTATCAATGATAGCTAAACTATGGAGACAGCCCAAATGTTCATCGACTGATGAGTGGATAAAGAAGATGAGTTGTAAAGAAGATGTGGTAGATGTGTGTGTGTGTGTGTGTGTGTGTGTGTGTGTGTGTGTGTGTATAATGGAATATTACTCAGCCATCAGAAAAAAGAAATCTTGTGATTTGCAACAATGTTGTTGGAACTGGAGTGTATTATGCTAGGTAAAATATATCAATTAGAGAAAGACAAATACCATATAATCTCACTCATATGTGGAATTTAAGAAAGAAAACAGATGAACATATGGAAAGGGGGAAAAGAAAAAAAGGAGGGAGGGAAATAAACCATAAGAGACTCTTAATGATAGAGAACAAACTGAGGGTTGATGGAGGGTGGTGGGTGGGGGATGGGCTAGATGGATCATGGGTATTAAGGAGGGCACTTGTGATGAGCACTGGGTGTTGCATGTAAGTGATGAATCACTAAATTCAACTCCTGAAACCAATATTGCACTGTATGTTAACTAAAATCTACATTTAAAAAATAAAGCTGTTATGAACAACAGAAAAAGGAAGATCAGCTCCTTATCTTGGCAAAGTACTATCCAAAACAAAACAGTGGGTATTTTAGAGGGTGTCCAAATACAATAAGTAGGCATGTACACAATGGGAAGACATAAGATGGTAATCTCCTTATTTGTTCAATGAGGTATGTGTTGTGTAAAGGGATGTGGCTCATTGTTGGGAGAAAATGCTTTCATATAGAAAAATATTAAATTCCTTTATACATACCCTGAAAAACAGTTTAAGTCTCTGGGCGGAAAAGGGAAAACTAAATAGGGTGAGTCATTTCCCATGAACCTCAAGACAGCACCCTAATTGTAGTTATCATCTTCTTTATTTTAAAAAAGTTTAACATCCATGTATTTCTAATCAAAGCAGTAACTGAATTTTCTCTGTCATGTATTCTGCAAAGAAATAGGAGTAAAATTATGCTCCCTTTAAAGTGCATGAAAAGATATGCAAGAGCAGTGCTTGCTTTGTGTGACACACAAAAGTGAAGGATCCTTCCAACAGCCCTGCCCCAAGAGGTCCTACAGCAAGAACTGGCTACAGGAAAAAGTTATCCATTAGTTCTACCAAAAAGGCAAGGGTCTGGGGCACCTGGCTGACTCAGTTGGTGGAGCATGTGGCTCTTGATCTCGGGGTTGTGGGTTTGAACCCCACGTTGGGTGTAGAGATTACTTAAAAAAATAAAATATTTAAAAAAAAGGCAAGGGGACTTCAGTTTCACTATAGGAAGAGGGGTCCCTGCCAAGAGTGAGGGTTTTTTTTTAAAGATTATTTATTTATGGGGCACCTGGGTGGCACAGTGGTTAAGCTTCTGTCTTCGGCTCAGGGTGTGATCCTGGCGTTATGGGATCGAGCCCCACATCAGGCTCCTCTGCTATGAGCCTGCCTCTTCCTCTCCCACTCCTCCTGCTTGTGTTCCCTTTCTCGCTGGCTGTGTCTATCTCCGTCGAATAAATAAATAAAATCTTTTAAAAAAAAGATTATTTATTTATTTATTTGAGAGAGAGACAGAGTGAACACAGGCGGGGGGAGAAGTAGAGGGAGAGGGAGAAGCAGGCTCTTTGCTATGCAGGGAGCCCAATGAGGGGTTGATCCCAGGATCCCAGGATCATGACTCAAGCAGAAGGCAGACGCTTAACTGACTGAGCCACCCAAGTGCCCCTAGAGTGAGATTTAATTACAGTTAAAACCACCACCTGATCTCAGACATATATTCTCAGGCATGTAGTTTGTGGTCACATCCTCTATGTTAAAGGCAGACGTGGTGCGGTGGGCTATAGAAGTTGTATGACCCCAGACAAAACTCCTTGCTTCTGTGCATGGAAAAATGGGAATTCTACTCAATGTGTGGAGTCTGGGCTGTTGTGCTTGCAGTAGAAATCACCCTTCTTCCTGAATGCACATTGGCTTTTTTTAAACAAATTCCTTGACACATACCCATGTTGTGATAGTGTGGACTGTTGCCTGGCAGTGGGACACCCATATGATCAAGTGTCAGTCTCTTTGATGGCAAACATCATCAGTGAATTGCACAAGATGCACAGCTCTTTTTTCATGCTTCATGTGGTGCACATAGATATGGGCTTTTTGAGGATGAAAATCAGCAGTCAAAAAACTTAAACTTGCACTGCCCAGGTTAAGGCCATTTGGATAAATTATACCTAAGACATGGCAATCCATCTGCAGTTTGCCCCTAGTCTCAAAAACAGTTCCTTGTGATTCTAGCACATGAAGCCAAGGAAGCCTGGCCAATGTGCCCAGAGTGCCGGCTGCATAGCTAAACAGAGAGGGGATCTTCAGTTTTCATAACAGATGTGATGGACCAGGCACTCTCCCCTCCTCTTGAGGTTACCAATGGGCATGGGGTTTGTTAGATCTTTTTCCTGAGCATGGACCTGACAACTCTGTGAGCATCAGACGCAAGGACTGTTAACCGGACTGTGTTTTTCATTTGCATTTGCCAGGGACATCTAATTGAATAACGGTGCCACCTTTATGGCAAAAGTGTTAGTGGAGACTCAAGGGGATATTTGATGGACCATTAACATCCCATGTCATTTCCAGACAGCATGTGCCACTGAAGGATGGTTTGGATTCTTAAAGAAAAAACAGGCAGAGAAGTGAACAAGCCATGCATGGCTTCCAGTGGAGCACACATTAAGAAAGTCAGGTTTGGCACAAACTGTGGTGTTTCCTCAGCAGATACCTTCCATTTAAATAGAATGTATACTTAAAAGGAGAAGCCCAAACTTGGAGGTGAATGCCTACCACTTTTTCAACTCAGTTTAAATGTATTTCCTCCTTTTTCTACCTCAGCTTCATGTCCTGAAGTAGACATTTGGGCTAATGACAATTGACTGAATGTTGCTCATGATTTTGGCAAGATAGTACAGTACTTTACCTTAGAATATGGGGTCCTGAAATTTATCATTTTGGTCTTTGAAGCATCTGCAAACACTTATATGCAAGGCCGTTTTGTTTACAAAGACCTTTTCAAGGCAGACTTTCAGGTACGTGTCTGGCCCACAGTGACTTCCCTCACTGCACCCTTTATTGTAGGCACTGTGGGTGCATTTCCTTATCCACTTTAAATATTTCATATTGGAGGGAAGCCAGTATCCCTTCATCCCATCATTCTATGAGTTGTCAGGGCTCATGCAAACACTGCCATATATTGTCTCCCTTCTGTCTCCTGACTCGAAGTCTTCTGATTGATTGCTTTCAGAAGGAATTTTTATATTACATTATCATCTCCATTGTGGATTTGTCCCTTAACATTCACACCTGGGTATTTAGGCTTATGGGTTTTCTCAGGAAGTCTGTTTTATGTATTTTTAGGTTCCTTAAAAAGATTTGGCATTTGTTGGCTTTCAAATGCATAGTAGCTCATGCACCTAGTCACTATCAGCTTGCCAGTGGGGGCAGTCTTTCATTTTGGCAAATTAAAGTTTCCAAATTTTGCTGAATTTTCTTGCTTTGATGTGACATGTTGGGGTTCAGCTGCTCTGGGCTTAGCCTCAGGATGGGCAGATGCCCAAGTTCATATGTTCTAAGGAGGCCACGTCTGACCAGGCTGGCTCTTGTGCATTCATGTGGTTCACTTTACCAGCCACACATGTCATTGTGCCTTTCTCAGAGCAGCTCCAGCCCCAGGTGTGGGATTCCCTTGTCTGAATCAGACGCTACTTCATGTGTTTCCCAGCTCTAGGGGAGATAAGACAAGCTTCCTGAAGATTGAAGTAAGGTTGTCAAGAATTTTGTAGACCAGGTTTAGGAGTTTAAATTTGTTCCTAGAGAAATTTGGGAGTCATTCAAGATTGTAGAGCAGGAGAATCATATTTGTGTTTAAAAAGTAACAATATTAATAGTTTGGTTGATGGAGTTGAGGCTGATGGTGGACAAGGGATGTTGAGGACTTCCTCTAAGGACTAGACTAGGGATGATAATGAAAGAGCAGATTTGAAAGATATGTGATTTGATAGAAGCAAAAGGGTATGGCAACTGATTGAAGTTGAAGGGTGTTAGAAGTTACTCATTCAATATCCAAGAGGATTTATTAAGAGCATTCCATATGCCAGTGACTATGTTTGATAAAATGTTGGACCAAAATAAATATGGCTGCTGTATTGTCACAAAACAGTGGAGAAGTGAAAAACATAGTCATTTATTTAATAACCACTCAAGTGTGTGTATTGCTTCAGGCTGTAGTAAGTTCTGAGAAGAAAAAGTCAGTTTTGAAACAGCTTGCAAAAAATAAAGGTAAGAGAGCATCTCTGAGGAATGAGCACAGAAAGTGTAAGATCCTTAAGAGGTAAAGAAAGGAAGGGATATCTGAGAATGTTGCAGGTAGAGAAAGAACATGGGTGAGGTCCTGGAGGGAAGGGAGTCTAGCATAGCCTCCCTTAAAAAAGACTTTAGTGGGTTCCACGACTGATGGTGATGCTGTAGGATAGAAAAGACAGGAAGGGGAAGGTCGAAGGGCAATAGGGGAAGAAAGTAAAAAAAATATGTTGTACTTGGGACACTTTAAGTTAAAATGTCTGAAAAACATTGGGCAGGGCAGGTGAACAGAGCTGGAGTTGGAAAATTTGAATTAATCAGTGTCCATGTGATACTTTGATTCATGGCTTAGTGAAGTTGCCCAGGGAATGTCTGTAGAAGCACTAGGTCAAGAATGGTACCCTAGGGAAAACCAGTAATTAAGAAATAAGTGAAGTGTAAAAAGAGGGACTAAAGGACACTGGAAAAAAGTAGCCAGAAAGACCAGAACGGGGACCCAAGAATGGTGTCATGGGAGCCAATGGCAGCAATTTCCATGGAGAAAATATCTGGTTGGGTTAAAGATCCTAGATGGATCAACTAACATGTTCTGTAAAGAGTCCATGGTTGGGGAAATCAGAGGTCAAAGATAACCTGAGCAAATAAAATTTCAGTTCGGGATAATTAGGAAATTTTACTGAGGGTTGTAAAGAAGAAAAATTCCACATGCATTAAAACAAAACAGTACACTAGTTCAATTTCTGTAGCTCTTAGTTGTACTTAAATTGTTTTTTTTCACCTTATAAATGAAGCCTCAATAGAGAAGCCAACTTCCATGAACGGTTAGATACTTGATGTGGGACAGTTTACAATTTTTTAAACTAGCTTGATTTTTTTCCTTTTGAAAACAAATCTGATATAACTTGAGAGAATAGTATTTTTTTGTGATTTCCTTGTAGGATCAGATTTGATTTTCAGAAAGACAAATGCTACATGTGTGGGGGTAGGATACCATCTTATACACACAGCAGATTCCAAGAATGCATTTGGTGGCATGGGGTAATTAGGCAAATATTCTTCCCTCAGTTCTGGTACTTTCCACCAAACTTTTGCCTCCTAAGTCTAAACTTGCCTTCTAAGTCTAAACTTGCCTAAGACAAACACATTGCCTAGTAGACACATGGGGGAAGAAAAGAATGTGGCAGAAACGTGTGTCAGCAAGTGTATGCTTATTTCAAACCAGTGCCAGAGAATGAAATATGTAGGTCTAATGGTTTTGAGTGTATAAAAGGTAAATGACCCTACAAAGTGATTGGTTAACACAAATGTAAATCAATTAAGGATTTTCTAAAAGGAAAAAAAAAGACAAGCTTCCTGAAGCTGTTTGCTGTTTGCTTGGAATAAATCTCAAGCATACCATCTACCTGAGACAGACGGGCTAATATCTGAATAACCAGACCTGGACTCTTACTCTAGCAAGTATCATTGGTTGGCCCTAAGATTAACTTTATGTAAACCATGGACTGGTACCTAGAAACAATCCAAGTCTATTCATGAACAAAAATGATGGCATTAAAATCTCCGAGAAAGCAAAAGAGGGCAGAACATATGATAACCCCACTCCATATTGGAATTTATATTTCTCCTGAGGATTCAGTTCAACCCATTACATAAGATCACTGGACAAGCACTGGAGTTGACTAACAGTCTGCATTAGAAACTATCATTTAGGCTACACAGACAACATTTCACTCAGGCTCCTCATCCATGCTGCGTATTTTTAGGGAAATTATCAGTGACCAACATTTCTGCAGAATGGAATCTGTGACTAAAATATGTGTCTACTAGACAGTGTGTTTGTCTTAGGTGTTTGTTCACCGTCCTTGCCTGAATCTGACACATGATACACCCCATTTGAGAGACTATTGTCTACTTGTTCATGGATGCTGGTGGACATCGAGAAAGTAACAAAACAAGAGTGAGGATTGTTAAACCCTGGCTTCCATATCATGGCGTTGGTCTTTAAAGAGAACACCAGCAAAGTGAGTATTGTACAAGAAGCATACATTTTAGCTGAAAGTGGTATATTTAGGAAGAAGAAGAGTAGGCTTTAACAGTGTCTCAGAGATGCAGGAAAAACTGTCCAGTCACACTCCAGATGTAGCTGTCTCAGATGCAGAGATCGTGACAGCACCTCAGGCTCCGGTGACTTTGATACACCCACGTTTCTGAGGATGCCTGGGTATGGTTCATGAACTAATCAGTAAGTTTAGTGGAGATAGAGGCTGAGGTACTTACCCTGGAAAAACTGTCTTCCAATACATCTTTTTACTTTTTTTTTTTTTTGAATCACACGTGGGCAGTCATCCATGGGTTTACAGCCTAGTGTGGTGTCTGGCAGCATGCCGACTGGATCATCATGTCTCTGCCCCTGCAGAGAAAAAAAAATATCATCAAATTACCCAAGATGCACAAGTATTTTTGTGCCCCTGTGGAGATACATGTATAAGGACCCTTCGAAGATGAAAATCAATAGAATCATAAAGTTCATCA
Organism: Ailuropoda melanoleuca; assembly: GCF_002007445.2. NCBI lineage: Eukaryota > Metazoa > Chordata > Mammalia > Carnivora > Ursidae > Ailuropoda > Ailuropoda melanoleuca. The sequence continues at coordinate 19,727,100 of NC_048238.1, read as the reverse complement.
AACATGAGCTGCCAAAATTAGGACCATGGTCACCTGGGTAGACCGTCACACAGGGCATGGTAATGCATCTCCAGTTCAGAATATGGCCCCAAACCAAGACATAGTAATTCCAGCACATGAGACCAATGTAGCCTCTTAGACATCCCCAGAGTGCCAGCCTCAGACCAGTATAGAAGAGATCTCCATGTCTCATAGTCAGAAAAACTAGACCTGACACCCTAACTTCCTCTCAGGCATACCTCTGACCACAGATGCAATAGATACCTTTACAGAGAAACCCTGTCCACATCACTAATGGAGGCAATATGCAAGGACTCTCATTTGCACTGTGTTTTGTATTTTTATCCTCCTACCACATTCAAGCAGACAATGGTGTCACCTTCAGAGGAAAACAAATCCAGTAGTCATTGGCTTCATGAGACTTTCACTGGATCATTCCTGCCCCATGTTATTCTCCAGCAGCTGATGCCGTTAGAAGATTGCATGGATTCTCAGAGAAGAGACTAAGATAAGTAAACAACCAATACTTCAGACCTAGCAGAGCATGCAATTTAGAAAATAAATTTGGTCTCTAAATATGGCATTTCCCCAGCCCATACCTTCTATATAAATAGAATGTTGAATTACAAGCTTAGGCAAGGGAAGGAGGCCTAAAGTCCGAATTGGGCAGGAAGTACCTGCTACACTGACACCTTCCTCCAAAATTCCTTTCCTCCTTCCAACTCAAGTTTTGTGTCCTGAAAGTGTGGAATGGGCTAATGTAGCTGAACCATTTTGGGGTGAGTTTTTGGTAAGGTACCCTAGAACTTTTCTGTATAATATGGGGTACTTTGCATTTATTGTTTTGGCCTTTGGAGTATCTAACAAAACTCGAATATTTGAGGACATATTCTATAGATCATCGTATTCAAGGTAGGTTTTCAGAGATGTATCAGACCTACAGTACATATATTATAGGTATGTGAGTGCATTTCTTCATTCATTCTACTTATTTCAGAACTGGGTGGGAGGTAAAGGCAGCATCTCTTCATCCCCTCATTCTTTTATGGTTAGAGTGCATGCAGACACTGCCATATATTCCAGCTTTCTTTGGGGCAAATGCCTCCTTGTTATTTAGCAGAATTTCATAATGGATTATCTCCAGTTCAAACTTATCCCTCAACTGTCATGTAGGAGTATATAGATTCTCTTGGTATTCTTTGGGAGCCTCTTTTGTATTTTCAAAGCCTCCTGAAAAGACTTGGTTATTTGTTGGCTATTGACTTTATTCCAGCTTCAGAAATTAATTCAATTCTGGTGACCAATGTATGTAACCTTTCAATTTAGGGGATTCCATTCTCTACCTTTGTACTCCTTCTGCCATTTGGATTGTGATGTATTGATCTCTGAATGCTAAACTAGGGAGTATGATCCCAACTCCTGTGTGAGCTGGTGGTGGTATCTCAGGAAGACTTATTTCCTTGTTTTATCCAGCCCCTTTTCCCACATGGTGTGGGCTGTTAGCTCCTCAGTTCATTTTGACAAATTTACTCCATGTGGCTTTTAATCCCCTTTATCTGGATACTGATATGGTTTCATTGCCCTTTTAGAAAAAGGTAAGTGAGACCCTGAAAGTTGAAATAGGACATGTTGATAGTGAGAGGGAAGGAAGAGATGGTGGATGTGCTCCCTGGTCATCCTTGGGCCAGTCTAACTTAGGAATCCATACATATGTGACAAATGGATTCCATAAAAGTTCTTTCACAGCCACCTCTAGGAAAGTCTCTTCATGGTTGGAGTCCTGTCTCCAGTCAGAGAATCACTCTGTGTGTGTGTGTGTGTGTGTGTGTGTGTATGTATATACATACACATATCAGCAAAATGGACGAGAACACAGGAGATGTGGGAAAAAGTAGAGAAAAACAAAAAAAGGGAAATAAGTGAGAAAAAGGGGGTGAACTGGGAGAAATCCAGAAACACAAGGATGGGTGCAGTGTGGGTGTAGCCAAGTGTCCCCTCATCCCATTCTTCTGTGAGGTGTCAGAGTGCATACAGACCTCATCATGTATGTGATTGTGTTCAGGTCTCTGTGTTAGGAGCCTCTTTGTTTCTGTGGGAGGATAATTTCCTATCCATTTCCTATCCATACTTAACGCTCCTCCTTTAAGCAGGTGACTTTGTACCAAGTAGGTTTTCTCAAGGGGCCACGTTTTTCCATATTCTTAAACTCAGCTATAGTAATTTAATATGTCCTAACTATATACCAAACATTATGCAGCTTAAAAATATTATTGAATTCTTTATACAGTTCTTTGGTATAGGTTTTTTTTTAATATATGAATTGCTCCAAAAACATTAACAGCAAATGTAATGTTGTTTTTTGCAATATCCTAGCACCATTATGTAGGCTGAATTTGTGATTAATAATTAATGTAAGAACATTAATGATGGAATTATAATTTCTCAATATGATATAGTTAATGTTTTGACATCTGTTTTTTTAATGATTTTTTATTATATTATGTTAGTCACCACACAGTACATTTGACATCTGTTTTATGTGGCACATGAGGGAGCCCTGCCAGTTGTGCTGGATTTCAGGAACAAGATTGTTTAAGGTAGAGTTCAATATCCTCCCTCTAATAGGAATCAGAGGCTTTACGCGCTGGTCAAGACTTGCAGGCACCCACAATTGCCAAAGTTTTCAGCTGAGTAGGAGATGGGACACAAGCCCCTGTGCTGTATACAAGTCCCACCTGCATGGTTAGTATTTTCTTTGGGCTGCCTGTGGAAATAACTCTCACAGTGAAATGAGGACTGTTGTGAGTTTATGGGTGAGTTTGTCCCCTTTCAGGAGATGAGCTGAGAAAGACTGTTCTTGGGTATAATTTTAAAAGTGGATCACCTCTAGGGAACAGCTGCTGAGGAAGGGGCATGACTGACCGTGTTGGATGTGCCAAAGAGATGGATGAAATTGTGACCAAGCTTGTCAAGAGAACCATTTTGAAAATCCCAATGACTGAAAGGATGGCACTTCTCCAAGCCTGGGATTTTTTGTCTGCAAATCAACTGCAGACCACAAACTTCTGGCAGAAAAAGGAATCTCTTGTTTAGGACTTGGTTCTGCTTTGTGAGGAGAAGCCTGCAAGTCTCAATGATACAGCCCTTTTAGACATCATTTATACTTCATGTCATTGGCACCAGCAAGTTCGTGATATTTTTTAAGTGAGTAAAGGGCGAGGTGAAGACATTGACCTGTTTGATATGGAATAATTCAAAAGATCGATTAAGAAAATTCTTTAGGAAGCCTTAAAAAATGTGATTATCAGCTTCAGAGATGCTGAGGAGAATGCAGTATGGATTCAAATTGCCTGGGGAATGCAGTATGGAAAGCCACACCAGTAGAAACCTGCTTATGTGGTGTATTATTCCCAAAATCCGTATGCCTTCTTCCTCCCAGCTGAAGAACAATCCACTCCTTCTGGGGCAGGTACTGACAGTTGCTAGCCAGCACCATCAGATTGTAAAAATGGACCTCAGAAACCAGTTTCTGGACTCTCTTAAGGCCATTGTTTTTAATCAGGATAATCAGACCGCTGAAACTCTACAAGAAAAAACCCATGGGCTGGGTATAAACATGGATTCAAGGATCAGTCCTGAAAATGGAATAGAAAAAGAGCCTAGGGAGTGACTCAAGAAACTTTTGGAGACTATTCTCAAGTAAGACTAGAACTCGTACAATATAAGCTTAAAATGAAATTCAAAAGTGACTTAAATGGGGGCATCTTGGCTGAGAGAGAAGAACCCCTCTGGTGCCTAGTAAAGTTCTCTAGCCTGCAGCCTCTGGAAGTGTTGAAATTCTTAGCACCAGCTGGTACCGCAGATGCACTACTTTCTCCATTGCTCACTTGCATACCCAACAAGGGAATGAATTATTTTAAAATTAGAGATAAAGATGATGAATGTGTTTTTATAAGCACAGCATCTCCTTGACTATATGCATTTCAGTTAATAACTAGCTGGGTAGCTTCTGTTTATAAACTTGTGTTTTAGAAATTAATCCTTAATGTTGATGGCTTAGAAATGTTCACTATAATTGTTGGGACTGATTTTTCCTCCTCCACTATGTATCTCCCCAGTATCCTGCAAAGCATAGCAGTTGTGGGCCTTTAAAATGTGATGGGATGTCCCTTTTCTCACTCCTGCCTCTCCTCAATCCTAGAGAGGTCTGGATCCAATTGTTGATTTCCAGGGATATTCTCTTAAGCTTTGGATCAGAGAAAGAAGCAGCAAGAAACTATGCCTAACTCAAAACTTTCTAGGAGAACCATAAAATTGGTTCATTCAAAGGGTAGAGTTGGATCCATTAAGTTATGGCAAGATGTAGTATATCAGATGATTCAGTTATGTGAAATAATGGTTTCATTATAAATATACTTTTCATAATCTGTCTTATAACACATATAGCACTCAAACTGACCAATATTATACTGATTTGTGAATAAAGATATTTAAAAACCGGTAAAAATAAATAAAGAAAACTGGATCATCACACTGCTAACCTGGATCCCAACCTTCATGCAGGTGTCTTTGCAGTAGGGAATTTTCTCAGAGAGTGTCTTTTGTCTTTTGTAATTTTCAAAGTAATACAAGTATATGTTTTGGGGTAGCTGAGAATCTCCTGGCTTGTGTTATCCAATAATGCAGGCATCCTTGCTCTCCTGCAGTTCTCACTATGACTTCTGTGTTGTCATATTACATTAGAACATAGAGTTCTATCTGATCATGATTTCTTTGCATTCTGGTTGAGTTAATAATGTTAATGGGTTCAGAAAGGAAGTAATTTTATTTGTGCTCTTTTTCCCAAAAGACGACTTGAGGACTTCTTCCCATGTCTTGGAGGAAAGCCCAGGAACTTCCCATGGCTTTTTTTTTTTTTTGGTTATTCTTATATAGCCAAATGTTCCGTTGCCACTTCCATGTGGTAAGAAATCTGTTCCAGGGGCGCCTGGGTAGCACAGTGGTTAAGCGTCTGCCTTCGGCTCAGGGCGTGATCCCGGCGTTATGGGATCGAGCCCCACATCAGGCTCCTCCGCTGGGAGCCTGCTTCTTCCTCTCCCACTCCCCCTGCTTGTGTTCCCTCTCTCGCTGGCTGTCTCTATCTCTGTCAAATAAATAAATAAAATCTTAAAAAAAAATCTGTTCAGTATATTAATCCAGGTTTGCCTCAGGTCTTGAATGTTGGGGAGTATCTTTCATTCCCAGCTGGGTCCTGTTTGTAGACTGGAATCCTGCAAGTGATGTGTATATATGAGTGTGAGGGCAGCCACAGGCACACACTTCTTGTCTTTGTTTTCAGTCTGCTCTCCGGTGACCAGTTTCTCGTCCTTTTCCCCCAATGTGTCCCTCAGAGAGAGAAGAGCACACAAATTGTAATGTGGATATAGGCTCTGAGATGTGGAGGATACCATGATATGCTTTCAGGAAACATTTTCATTTTTCTTTGGGGACCTCAGACTTTATGCCCCTGTCACATGCAGTGACCTTCCTCTGACTTGTCTCTTAGACCCCCCCCACCCCAATCCCTAGGGCTGCTATGACCATCCCTTCTGTAGCTGTCTTTCTTTTTACTAGGAAGTCTTCTTGGATGGCCTCCCTGTGAAAGAATTCTCAGGCTTCTCTTCCCAGAACAACCTGTTGACCCAGGAAATCACTATCTTTCTTTGAAATTGCTGTTCATTCACAAGGCATACACTTACTTCCTTTTTCCAGAGGCACCTCAAGCCCTAACTTCTTGATTATACATGTGTGAGTCACACGGTTGTTCCTGTGTCCCTCAACCCTCACAAGTATCAGTCAGTTTTCTCTGAAGCTCTTGGTCGGTGATTTGTAGCAAGACAGAAACAGTACTTGTCCCCCCTTATGAGTGCTTAGAAAATACTCAGCACACTGATGAAATTCTCTAAAAATTATTTTTCTCTTTCTTCTGTGCTAATTCTTTTATATCTCTTTGGTAGTTTAATGGAGTAATGCTGACAGACCTGTTTGGTATCATTTGTTTGCCAGGTTTCCAGTACTTCACTTTAGAATATGGGTGTATTTGACACAAATTGTCTTTGCCTTTGGACAGTGTTTTCATTTTCTAGGGCTGCTATAAGAAATCAAACAAAACTGGGTGGCTTTAACAACAAAAACTTATTGTATCACACAAGTGGTCCTTGGAGTAAAAAATGAAATTGTTGATATTGTTGGTTATGTGGGACGTGAAAGAAGATTGTGCAGGAAGGATCTGTTCCAGGCCTTTCCCTTTGTCTTGTAGCCTGTGTTCTATATAATCACATAGCGTTTTCCATGCATATGTATCTGTTTCCACTTTTTCTCTTCCTACAAGGTCACTGGTCATGTTAGTTTAGGGCCACTTGAATGACATCATTTTAACTTGATTACCTTGGTAAAACCCTTTTCAAAATAAGAGCACGTTCTAAGGAATTGGGTTCTAGGACTTCAACATATGAGTTCTTGGGAGAGAACAATTAAACCGGTAACAGAATTTCTGCCAAGTCTCTCACCTGAGAGAGCTTGTCTTCAACATTCTATTCAATGCATACTGTTGGAAATATGCCTTTTCTGTGACTGGTTGACAGACAGTCCCTGGCCCCTAGAATTTTGTGATCTTCTCCAGTGTTGTGCATCCCCTTTTCTTTCTAAGGGCTCCTCTTGAGTGATTAATTTGGATACAATCTCAGACCACTTACCATCACAGTTTCTACATGTGGGCATTGTTGATCATAGACTTTTCTTTCTTTTTTTTTTTTTAAAGATTTTATTTATTGATTTTACAGAGACAGAGAGAGAGAGAGCGAGCCAGAGAGGACAAGTGCGGGGAATGGCAGAGGAGAGGGAGAAGCAGGTTCCCCGCCAAGCAGGGAGCCTGATGTAGGGCTCTATTGCAGGCCCCCAGGATCATGACCTGCATGGAAGGCAGACGCTTAACTGACTGAGCCACCCGGGCATCCCAGATCATAGCCTTTTCTTTTGCAAGTGGTGGAAGTGCAGTTCACTCCCAAGTCAGAATTCTATACAAGGACTCTAAGACTTTGTTTCATGTTTGGATACTGCAACAGTAGTGCTTGGTTTATAGGATGACGTATACGGTTTGAGTGGCTACCTAAGATGTTTGCTGGAGTATTTATTGTCTGTATAATAGCCAGGTAGCCATTGGAGGATGGCTTCAACTCTTAAGGAATGTACTGGGAAAGAGGAATACATCCCCAATGCTCAACTCCCAGTGGGACACATGCTTAAGAAATTTAATGTAGCACGGGGTACCTGGGTGGCTCAGTCGTTAAGCGTCTGCCTTCGGCTCAGGGCATGATCCTGGAGTTCTGGGATCGAGCCCCACGTCAGGCTCTTCCGCCGGGAGCTTGCTTCTTCCTCTCCCACTCCCCCTGCTTGTGTTCCCTCTCTCGCTGGCTGTCTCTCTCTCTGTCAAATAAATAAATAAAATCTTTTAAAAAAAAAGAAATTTAATGTAGCAGTTTTAATGTAGCAGTTTAATATAGCAGTTTCCCAGAAGGCTAGCTTTCATTTGAATAGAACATTTAATTCTGTTTTGGGATTGGGTGGACCAGACTCTTGATGGTGGAGAATATGACTACTATATTGCCCACTCTTACTAAAAAATTCTATATTTCTTCAAATAAACTATTTTATATCTTTGTTTTGGAACATGAGATAATTCCAGCAGAACAAGTCCATTTCTTTATAAGATGACCTATCTCCTCAACTTAGAATATGGTTGTACTGAGCATTAAATGATTTGCTCTTTGGATCTTTGCTGTATCTTTTACATAAGGGGACATATTGCTTTCAACATCTTGTTCAATGGAGACTTTTAGGGGTATGTCTGAATCACTGCATCTTCAGTTACATCCGTAACTGTAGGCACTGTTGGTAATCTTCTAATGGAGTTTACATATTTCAGGCATTCCTTCATCTTTGTACACAACCTTGTGGTTCCAGCAAGTGTACTGCTATGGTCACACAGTTACTTTGAAGGAGGAGGATTGCCTGTCCAGAAGGATATGGTGTGATACCTCCTCTTCTTTTTGTCTGAGCACACAGGTTTTGATTCATTATTTTTTTTTAAAGATTTTATTTATTTATTTGACAGAGATAGAGAGATAGCCAGCGAGAGAGGGAACACAAGCAGGGGGAGTGGGAGAGGAAGAAGCAGGCTCATAGCAGAGGAGCCTGATGTGGGGCTCGATCCCAGAACGCCGGGATCATGCCCTGAGCCGAAGGCAGACGCTTAACCGCTGTGCCACCCAGGCGCCCCTGATTCATTATTTTTGTTCCAGTCTGAGCTCTACCAATTATTGACCCTGTGGCCTTGGGACAGACATTTTTCTCTCTAAGCCTCGGATGTTTCACCTTTACATGGGAGATCATTTATGATACTCCTTGTGTATCGAAGCTGAAATGAGATGATAAGTTATATATAAAACTTTATATTCAGGGTTGTAGGTATTCTTATTAATCATAGCAATCACATGTTATATTCCGTTAAAAATGCAGGAATTCAAAGCAAGGCTAGTGAGTTAAGGCTCATCAGGGGAGAATGTTAGACCTGTATGTTGATCTCTTTGAATTAAATAGTTGAAAGTAGCCTCTAGTTGAATATGGACAAATTTTGATTGTCTAACATTTGTACATGTAGTCAAAGTTAGGTATGGTGGAAGAATATGAGAAGGCCAGGCTTTGAAATGATTTTTACTTTGGAGAAAGAAAAAGAGAGACTATCCACTCATGGAAATTATCTTTCTAGTATTCTTTACTGGCCAAGTGCATACATCTTTCTACCATATTTTTAAAATGCCAAGGTTATAGTGTTGGTATTTCACTTGTGGAGCAGGCCTTGTCCAGATGTAGATAGTCACTTAGGGGATGTCAGTCCCTGAGTCCCTGTAAGTCCATTTCTGAATGTCTTCATCTGTTACCTGTTGGCATTGTGCAATAGTCTCTCATTGATCTGTTTATTCTTTATGCCGAATATTCATCTTTTTATGCTTTGTCCTCATCATACTTACACAAATTATTTATCAATTCAAACATGATTTTATATGAATTGTTAATTCCCAGAATACTTTTGAATACCTTTTTTGAAACCTTCTTTATTTTATTATTATTATTATTTTATTATGTTGTATTAGTCACCATAGAGTACTTCATTAGTTTTTGATGTAGCGTTCCATCATTCATTGTTTGCACTTAATATCCAGTGTTCCTTGCAGTACGTGCCCTCCTTAATACCCATCACTGGGCTAACCCATCCCCCCACTCTCCTCCCCTCTGAAACTCTCAGTTTGTTTCCCGGAGTCCATAGTCTCTCATGGTTCGTCACCCCTTCTGATTTTCCCCCTTTCATTTTTCCCTTCCTTCTCCTAATGTCCTCCATGCTATTCCTTATGTTCCACATATAAGTGAAACCATATGATAATTGTCTTTCTCTGCTTGATTTATTTCACTTAGCATAATCTCCTCTAGTTCCATCCATGTTGATGCAAATGGTGGGTATTCATCCTTTCTGATGGCTGAGTAATATTCCATTGTATATATGGACCACATCTTCTTTATCCATTTGTCTGTTGAAGGGCATCTCAGCTCCTTCCACAGTTTGGCTATTGTGGACATTGCTGCTATGAACATTGGGGCGCATGTGGCCGTTCTTTTCACTACATCTGTATCTTTGGGGTAAATACCCAGTAGTGCAATTGCTGGGTCATAGGGTAGCTCTATTTGGAACTTTTTGAGGAACCTCCACACTGTTTTCCAAAGTGGCTGTACCAACTTGCATTCCCACCAACAATATAAGAGGGTTCTCCTTTCTCCACATCCTCTCCAACACTTGTTGTGTCCTGCCTTGTTAATTTTTGCCATTCTAACTGGTGTAAGGTGGTATCTCAGTGTGGTTTTGATTTGAATTTTCCTGATGGTTAATGATGTTGAACATTTTTTCATGTGTCTGTTAGCCATTTGTATGTCTTCTTTGGAGAAGTATCTGTTCATGTCTTCTGCCCATTTTTTGACTTGATTATTTGTTTTTTGGGTATAGAGTTTGAGAAGTTCTTTATAGATCTTGGATACCAGCCCTTTATCTGTAGTGTCATTTGCAAATATGTTCTCCCGTTCCATGGATTGCCTCTTGTTTTGTTGACTGTTTTCTTTGCTGTACAGAAGCTTTTTATCTTGATAAAGTCCCAAAAGTTCATTTTCGCTTTTGTTTCCCTTGCCTTTGGAGACGTGTCTTGAAAGACCTTGCTGTGACTGATGTCGGATAAGTTACTGCCTATGTTCTCTAGGATTTTGATGGATTCCTGTCTCACGTTGAGGTCTTTCATCCACTTAGAGTTCATCTTTTCGTGTGGTGTACGAGAATTCTTCTGTATGTAGCTGAATACCTATTAGTTACCAGGCACTGCTATTTGGGAGGCAGCACTAACCAAAGGGACATGTTCCTGCCCTTAATGTGCTCAAACACTCCAGGTTTTATCAGTAGTTTAGGGATTGGTCATATAACTATAAAACTGTAATATAAGAAGTGCTCTGTATATTCTGGTGGGAAAAAACACAGAGAATGTTATGAGAACTCATACCATGTAGAAAACAACCGGACAACTGATGCTTAGCTTCCAATGGAACACATGTTTAAGAAAGTTAGTGTGGGCTCTAAATGTGGCAGTTCCCCCAGAAGATTACCTCCCATTTAAGTAGAATGTTTAGTTCTGTCTTTTTTGGAATGAGTACAAAGGTCTAGTCTCATAAGGTGGGAGAGAAAATACCTAGCATGTTGACAACTCTTGCTAAAAATTTGGTCCTCCATTCAACTAACTTACTTTATAGCCCTGTGATAGGATGTGGCTGTACTGGGCATATTGTTTTGTTCTATGTGATGTCTCCCAGACCTCTTATCTTAGAAGACATGTTGCTTTTGATGTCCTGTTCAGTGCAGCCTTTCAGTAACGTATCTGACCCCCAGTACCCTCATGCACCAAATCTAATTGTGGGCACTGCAAGTGTATTTCTTTAACCACTTTACATATTTCAAACACTCCTCTTGGAGTGTTCTACAATCCCACCAAGTGGTAGTGATCATACTGTGGCCTTAGGGTTACCCTCAGAGAGATTTACTAACTCACAAGGCAATGGGGGTGGCAGTTAAATCTGGTGTGAAACATCCTCTTCCTATATAAGAGCATGAGTTTTGGAGTGACACCGTAGGTTCTAGTCTGAGCTCTGCCACTTCTTGAAACTGTAGCCTTGGGAGAGGCATTTAATCTCTCTGAGCCTAGATTTCTTCACTTTTACACTGTAGATATTTCATGACCCTCCCTGTGTGCTGAAGCTGAAATGAGGTAATAAAGCCATAGTACAGTTCCCAATACTTCATATTGTAAACTTTTCATTAATTATATCAATCAGATGTCAGATTGAGTATAAAAAGTATGAGTCCAATGGAAGGAAGTGTGAGCTCAGGTTCATCAAGTGGAAAGTCACAGAGGGTTGTTCTAGCCTGGGTATTTCAGCATTTGAACTTTGAATGTAGCCCTTAAGGAGCTATGAATAAACTTAGTAGTTTATCATTTGTATATGTAGTGAACATTGTGCAGGGAACATTTTCTTTGATGATATTGAAAAAATCAAAATGATACATGCTGGTATTTGGCTTGTGGAGCAGGCCTTATCCTTATGCAGATAGTTACTTAATAGGATGTGATTTTCTGGGACTGCAAGGCCATCCTTTCATATGCGGAGAAGTCACCATGTATCATTATCTCCACCGTGAGCTATCAGATCAGAGAAGAGCGTTCTACTGCAATCTTCATTATGCCTGCCTGGCTGTTCAAATCCTTTGGAGCATATTCAGATGGCAATTTGTTCACCATGTCCACGGTTTTGTTATTGTTTAGCTTGCCTTCATGGGGATAAGGAGAAAGTAGTTTTTTTTCTATTTATGTATGAAAACTGGCTCGGATGTCATTCTTACCCTGTCTGGAAGGATGATGATGGTCATGATCATGAATTTGAGATGATAGCTTCTAATATGTTCCTAGTGTGGCCAGCATGGCTGGGGTTAGATGTTCTAGGGTATTTCAAGGTATAAGGATGGAATTGATGTACCACATAAGGACAATATGGGCAAACTGTGTGGGTAAGATAATGGGAGCATTGTAAAAAGGCAAAGTGCTGCAGGGAGTGGTTATACCAACATCTCAAAATTGGACAAATCTGTGAGTCCTTTCTCATGCCTCCTCTTCTTTATTATAACTGATGGACCCTCCACCCTGTGGGTTTTTTTCCATTTTTTTTATTGTGGTTAAATACACAACATAAAATTTACCATCTTTTAAAAAAAAGATTTTATTTACTTATTTGACAGAGAGAGAGGGAGAGGGAGGGAGGGAGGGAGGAAGTGCACAAGCAGGGGGAACAGCAGGCAGAGGGAGAGGGAGAAGCAGGCTCTCCACTGAGCAGACAGCTCCACATGGGGCTCGATCCCAGGACCGTGGGATCATGACCTGAGCCGAAGACAGATGCTTAACTGACTGAGCCACCCAGGTGCCCCTAAAGTTTACCATCTTAATCATTTTTAAGTGTACTATTCAGTACATTCACATTATTATGCTACCAACACCACCAACCATCTCCAGGATACTTTAATCTTATAAAACTGAAACTCTATACCCACTAAACAAGAATTCCTAAAATTCCTAAAATGTAGGAAATTTTTTGAAGAAATGCCATACTGTTTTTCACAGGATTATACCATTTTATATTCCCACCAGTAGTGCGCAAGGGTTCCAGTTTCTCTACATCCTAGCCAACACTTGTTATTTTCTGGGTTTTTTTTTTTTTTTGTTAGTAGCCATCTTAATGGGTATGAGATTGTATCTTACTGTATTTTTGATTTGCATCTCCCTAATGATTAGTGATGTTGATTATCTTTCATGTGCTTATTTTTTTTGTCATTTGCATACTTCCTTGGGAAAAATGCCTGTTCAAGTTTTGTGCATTTTTGTTTTTTGTTGTTGTTGCTGACTTTACCCTATGGTTTTTGTGCTCCAATTTTTCATCCTGTTTCTCTGGCTTTCCCTTCTTTGACTTATGTTTCTCTTGCCACCCTCTAAATTTTAGTGTTTTCCAAGGACCTGTCTTTAAACTCTTTTTTGTCTCTAGTCCCTTCTTTGCCAAATCTTACTGGTGTGTAGATGATGTCTCTGCCCACATTTTCTCTCTTGAGCTTTTACTTTGCTTCTGGCTCCCTGCTCTAACACCTCTTTTATTCTTTCCAAGTTTTTATTTAAATTAGTTAGTCAACATACAGTGTAGTATTAGTTTCAGTTGTAGAATTTAGTGATTCAACATTTACATACAACACCTGGTGCTCATCAAAACAAGTACACTCCTTAATTCCCATCGCCTATTTCACTCATCCCCCCACCCACATCCCCTCCAGTAACCCTCAGTTTGTTTTCTGTAGTTAAGAGTTTGTTTCTTGGTTTTTCTCTTTCCTCCCCCGTGTTCATTACTTTTGTTTCTTAAATTCCACATATTAGTGAAATAATATGGTATTTGTCTTTCTCTGATTAATTTCATTTAGCATTATACTGTGTAGCTCCATCCATGTCATTGCAGATAGCAAGACTTCATTCATTTTTGTGGCTGAGTAATATTCCATTGTGTATATATACCACATCTTCTTTATCCATTCATCAGTCAGTAGATGTTTGGTCTCTTTCCATAATTTGGCTCTTGTCCTCTAACATCTCTTATTCATTTCAGTCTTATGTAAAATTCTGGGTGGGAATTGTGGTTGGTTTTTGGAGTGGTTACTGGGCTGCTGTCTCATTACTTTGCCATCTTTGAGTGTTCCCTTCCTTTACATGGTCAGGGATTGGTCACCACCATATTAAGCCCCTAGGCAGTAGGATAAGGGGAAGGGGCTGAGGTCTGTAGCAGGAGCCCTGGCTGATTGGTCAGGTAAAACTTCCAATTCTATATAAGAAGGGAAGTATGAGTGTTGATAAATAACTAGGCTTCTTTTGCTCAGGTAGCTTTATTATTCCTCATATAGAGGGTTAGTATTTGTTGAATAGGAAGATCTAGCTACCAATCCCAACTAAGGTGTGCCATTGTGTGGAGGATGGCAGAGATCATAACAGTGTCATCCACCAGAAGAAGGAGCCCACAGACCTTGGTCCACAGCATCTTCAATGGGTTGTGAGTTACCAAGGACTTAACATTCAAGGCACTGGTTAGAACAATGCTTTACTCATGGAAAGGAGAGGAGGCACCGGATCATCATCTGTAATGTGTGCCAGTCTCCCATGGCCAGTGGGTCCCTCCTGATAACTGATGCAGGGTGATGGATTGTACACATCCCTCTTGTGCTGCAGGTGAAGACCCCATTTCCTTCCTGCTGGTGGGAGTGGAGGGAGCAGATATATTGATAGGGCAGCCCAGATGCCATATGACACATATACTTAAACAATACAATAAGTTCATGGTTTATCCAGGGCAGGGGAGAATCCTTTAGGAAAGAGGTTTCTTTCTGAGAATAATCTGGGTCAGGTGATAGCTCAGCACCCAACTTCCATTTAGGGGAATGTTCCAGGGCCAGGACACTTCTTGGACAGTCCTAGGGTGGGGGACAATAGGTCATGCAGAGGCTATTTCCCCAATAGTATTCTAACCAAATTTGGAGTGTATTAAAGTAGAGAATTACTGGAGTTGCTCCCTCTCTATTAGTTGACATCAAGTCCTCAAGGACAGACTAGTCTGATGGGTCAGTCTCGTTACAGTAGTAGTTTCCTTGTATTTTTTTCTTCTTTCTCTTGTGCCAGTTATTTAATTGGAAATTTAAACCTTATGTTACTTGGGATATTGTGAGTTCATTTCAAAGATGTTTGGAGGTAGTGTTCATTGTAGAACACCAAAGGAGATAGGGCTCTGGTCAAGATGGCACCAGGGACATCTGTTGTAATTTTTTTGGTGTGTTTCCTGGGGATGGGAGGATTGATATGGAGGAGGACCCCCAAAATGATTTTTGTACTATTGGAATGAAATTATCCTTGTGAAGTTTGGGAGTCTGTCTTGTCATTATAAACCTTTGCCTGACTCCATGATGTGGTAGATGCCACGTAATATTCTATGCCCAGACTGAAGGACACCATGATGATTGGAAAAATAAATCCTGGTGCCAGAAATATGACTAAATGCTCATTTCACAATATTTGCACTTCTCCAATATAGTGTTCTTGTAGTATGTAAACTTGCTGAAGGAAACCTTAGCTAAGAAAGATCTCAGGCAGAGAATCATACGTGCTTTAGGTAGGAGGCTCATCTGTGTAATTGTGACTACTGAGAGCATAGGAAGGGATACTAATAAAGGCCTCCTATACTCTGGAATAACTGTAATGTAGCCAAAGCAAAATAATCAGTGCTGTGGAACATAGTGTTTCCTATACATTGTCTTCCCATCAGTGACCATATGGCACATTTGTAATTCAGTTTCTCAGTTTTCCACCAGGACTTCTTTTCCACGTTCAAGAAGGATGTAATTAATATGACCATACATGTTTGACATGCTTTGCATGACCTAAGCACACTAGAGAAAGGTCTGGCAATAAAATGACATAGTATATAGACTAGGAGCAAGCTGGGATTGAGGATACAATGCCAATTTGCATGAAAACCATGTCTTCTCAGCACAAATTTAGGTGGAGTATGGTTCATGACTCTTTCCTTGGATCAGTTTATAGATGACTACCAAAATAGTTTCTGTTTTATAACTTTAAATGAGAAACAGTGCAATGATGTGTCTTCAGAAGACTTTTCCTCTCTTTCTATCTTCTCCCTTATGCTTGATCCTTGTATTTTAAGAATTTTGTATCAAATATCAAGAAATTTTACTTTTACACCCACAGGTTGTCGAAACCAAGAAGAATCAAAGGTAATCAAGTAGAACGATTCCGTTAAAGCCAAAAATGTTTCTGTGCAAAACTTAGTAGTTCCACTAGAGGGTAGCAAATGGTTATATTTTATACCTTTACAGTGACTGTTATTTATAAAATGCTCACTTTTCTTTCTTTCTTTTAAAAGATTTTATTTATTTACTTTTTAAAGTAAACTCTACACCCAATATGGAGCTAGAACTCACAACCCTGAGATCAAGATTTGCATGCTCTACTGACTGAGCCTGCCTGGCACCCCAAAATGCTCACTTTTCTTAAAATTAGAAAAACAGTTCTGGAAAAGTGAAAATTATATCTGAAATACTGCTTCCTTTGGAGAAGGTAAAACACAGTTGAGTTCAAATCTGTAAAAGAAAATGCAGATAAAACTTCTTTTCCTATTAAAGTAGTCTCTTTAAATGGCAAGAAAACACCAATTCCAGGCCTGGTTTCTGGTGACTTTTGACCTGGATTTGATAAAATTTTGCAGAAAGTCGTGGGTCCTGTATTGACTATTTTTCCTAAAGTTATGCGATGTATATGCTTTAAAATGACCTTTCCCTGGAGTTGGGCAGCGGCAGGGGTATGGGGCTGAGTGCACACTGTGCCGCTGCCGCAGCAGCAGCAACCAGCGGAGGTACCCCTGCCCTCACAGCCTCTGCGCTGGTAGAGCCACCCTTGTGGGCTCTGCTCTTCCTTCCTTTGCTAGCGCCATGGCTGATCAGCTGACCGAAGAACAGATTGCTGAGTTCAAGGAAGCTTTCTCTCTATTTGACAAAGATGGGGATGGCACCATCACAACAGAGGAAGTTGGAACTGTCATGAGGTCACTGAGTCAGAAGGCAGCAGAAGCCTAATTGCAGGATATGATCAATGAGGTGGATGCTGTTGGTAATGGCACCATTCACTTCTCAGAATTTTTGACTCTGATGGCTAGAAAAATGAAAGGTACAGTCAGTGAAGAAGAAATTCGTGAAGCATTCTGAGTCTTTGACAAGGATGGGAATGGTTACATCAGCATAGCAAAACTATGTCATATCATGACAAACTTAGGAGAAACACAAACAGATGAAGAAGTAGATGAAATGATCAGAGAAGCAGATATTGATGGAGATGGATGGGTCACCTTTGAAGAATTCATACAGATGATGACTGCAAAATGAATACCTACTTTCAACTCCTTTGCCCCCCCCCGAACAATCATGTTGAATCTTTTACTACCTCTTGCAAAAAAGTTCATTTATTCATTCTCTTTCTATAAAGCAAAACTGAATGTCAGAAGTGCCTTCTGTCCACACACATATAATTTGCATGTATTGGTTGGTGGTCCTGCCCCCAAAAGATCAAGCTACATGTCAGTTTTATATATAAACACTTGTACTACCTTAATGATAAGGAAGCCCTTAGTGGACTCCTTGCAGTTCCATTTGCTAATGATTAATATACTATCTGGGCTTGCCAGTTTTTCACACGTGCAGCTTAACAATTGAGCACGGTCAGACATTTGTATTAAAAATGAAAAATGAAAAAAACAAATTTGAAATCTATTCAAAAGGGTCTAGCTCAGTTTGTTAATATGTATTGTCATAGCTGGTTTACTGAAAACAAACATTTAAAATTGTTTTGCCTCAGGATGCTGTGCAGAAAGATGAGTGAAGGATAAACTGTCTAGATGTGGCCCCACTTAGCAGGCTAGCCCTCTTGTACTTCTGTGTGTCCTGACCCCTGGGGATGGTGACACACATCCTGGTGGCATCCTGTGTGTGTTTGTTTAGCATTGTCTGTGTTTTACCAGAGTGAAATGTGTGTCAGGCTGTCACCATTCACACACAATTTTTAAAAAGAAACCTTTAACAAGGGAGCATCTTGGGACTCTCTGTTTTTAAAACCTTCTGAACCATGACTTGGAGCCAGCAGAGTAGGATGTGGCTGTGGACTTCAGCACAACCATCAACATTGCAGGTCAAGAAATTGCAATTTATGACCATTCCAAGTTGTAGATGCTAGTCTTTTTTTTTCTTCAATAAAAAGATCATTAACTTAAAAAGTAAAATAAAATGACTTTTCCCTGGATTCCCATGGTGGGTCATGAAGTTGTTGTGTTGAAATAAAATTTGAATTTAAGAGAACACTTGGAGGAGTTAAATTTGACAGTGGAATAATAGTATAAACACTTTAAAATAAGATTTTATCTGCTTTTGACCTTTATTTTATAACTTTTCATTAGTCTTGCCAAGCAGAGTTTCATATGGGTAGTCTGCTAGTGGTTCATGGTTTAACTAAGGAAACCTAATTAAAAATAGACATTTCAAAAGAGGGATAGGATTGAAGCAAACAAATGAGTGGTATCACATATGTATGTGGTTTGTTTAATGATTCACTCATAGAGAGGCATTTAGGCTGTTTGCAGGTTTTGGCTTTACAAAGAAAGCTGCTTTGAACATTCATGTATAGGTTTTTGCATGAATATAAATTTCATTCCTCTGGGATAAATAAATACACAAATTTGCAACCACTGAGTCATATGATGGTTACTTGTTTCGTTTTAAAATAATCCATTTAATTTTTCTGTAGTGGCTGTCCTGTTTTACATTTCCACCAGCAACATATGGGTGATCAAGTGTCTCGACATGCTTGTCAGCATTTGGTGCGGTCATTATTTTATATTTTAGCCATTCTTTTTTTATTTTATTTTAATTTTTTTATTAAATTATGTTAGTCACCATACAGTACATCCCTGGTTTCTTTCTTTTTTTTAAATGATTTTTTTATTATATTATGTTAGTCACCATACAGTATATCCCCGGATTCCGATGTAAAGTTCGATGCTCCATTAGTTGCGTATAACACCCAGTGTACCATGCAATAAGTGCTCTCCTTACCACCCATCACCAGTCTATCCCATTCCCCCAACCCCCTACCCTCTGAAGTCCTCAGTTTGTTTCTCATAGTCCATAGTCTCTCGTGTTTCATTCCCCCTTCTGATTACCCCCCCCCTTTCTTTATCCCTTTCTTCCCCTACCGATCTTCCTAGTTCTTATGTTCCATAGATGAGAGAAATCATATGATAATTGTCTTTCTCTGCCAAACTTATTTCACTTAGCATTATCTCCTCCAGTGCCGTCCATGTTGCAGCAAATGTTGAGAATTCGTTCTTTCTGATAGCTGAGTAATATTCCATTGTATATATGGACCACAGCTTCTTAATCCAGTCATCTGTTGAAGGGCATCTCGGCTCCTTCCATGATTTGGCTATTGTGGACAATGCAGCTATGAACATTGGGGTGCATATGGCCCTTCTCTTTACTACGTCTGTATCTTTGGGGTAAACACCCAGTAGTGCAATGGCTGGGTCATAGGGTAGTTCAATTTTTAACTTTTTAAGGGACCTCCACACTGTTTTCCAGAGTGGCTGTACCAACTTGCATNCCTTCTATTGAAGGGCATCTCGGTTCCTTCCATGATTTGGCTATTGTGGACAATGCTGCTATGAATATTGGGGTGCATATGGCCCTTCTCTTCACTACGTCTGTATCTTTGGGGTAAACACCCAGTAGTGCAATGGCTGGGTCATAGGGTAGTTCAATTTTTAACTTTTTAAGGGACCTCCACACTGTTTTCCAGAGTGGCTGTACCAACTTGCATTCCCACCAACAATGTAGGAGGGATCCCCTTTCTCCACATCCTCTCCAACAATTGTTGTTTCTTGCCTTGTCTATCTTTGCCATTCTAACTGGCGTAAGGTGGTATCTCAGTGTGGTTTTGATTTGAATTTCCCTGATGGCTAATGATTTTGAACATTTTTTCATGTGTCTGTTAGCCATTTGTATGTCTTCATTGGAAAAGTGTCTGTTCATATCTTCTGCCCATTTTATGATTTGTTTATTTGTTTCTCGTGTATTGAGTTTGAGAANGAATGCAATGGCTGGATCATAGGGTAGTTCAATTTTTAACTTTTTAAGGGACCTCCACACTGTTTTCCAAAGTGGCTGTACCAACTTGCATTCCCACCAACAATGTAGGAGGGATCCCCTTTCTCCACATCCTCTCCAACAATTGTTGTTTCTTGCCTTGTCTATCTTTGCCATTCTAACTGGCGTAAGGTGGTATCTCAGTGTGGTTTTGATTTGAATTTCCCTGATGGCTAATGATTTTGAACATTTTTTCATGTGTCTGTTAGCCATTTGTATGTCTTCATTGGAAAAGTGTCTGTTCATATCTTCTGCCCATTTTATGATTTGTTTATTTGTTTCTCGTGTATTGAGTTNTATTTTATGATTTGTTTATTTTTTCTCACGTATTGAGTTTGAGAAGTTCTTTGTAGATCCTGGATACCAGTCTTTTATCTGTAGTATCATCTGCAAATATATTCTCCCATTCCGTGGGCTGCCTCTTAGTTTTTTTGACTGTTTCCTTGGCTGTGCAGAAGCTCTTTATCCTGATAAAGTCCCATAAGTTCATTTTATCTTTTATTTCTCTTGCCTTTGGAGATGTGTCGTGAAAAAGGTTGCTCTGGCCGATGTCATAGAAGTTGTTGCCTATGTTCTCCTCTAGAATTTTGATGGATTCCTGTCTCACATTGAGGTCTTTCATCCATTTGGAGTTTATTTTTGTGTATGGTGTGAGAGAGTGGTCAAGTTTCATTCTTTTGCATGTAGCTGTCCAATTTTCCCAGCACCATTTATTGAAGAGACTGTCTTTTTTCCACCGGATGTTTTTTCCTGCTTTATCAAAGATTAGTTGCCCAAAGAGCCGAGGGTCCATTTCTGGGTTCTCTATTCTGTTCCATTGGTCGATGTGTCTGTTTTTGTGCCAGTACCATGCTGTCTTTGTGATCACAGCTTTGTAGTACAGCTCGAAATCCGGCATTGTGATGCCCCCAGCTTTGTTTTTCCTTTTCAACAGTCCCTTGGCAATTCGGGGCCTTTTCTGTTTCCATACAAATTTAAGGACTATTTGTTCCAGTTCTTTGAAAAATGTCCTCGGTATTTTGATCGGGATAGCATTGAAAGTGTAGATTGCTCTGGGTAGTATGGACATTTTAACTATGTTAATTCTTCCAATCCATGAGCATGGAATATTTTTCCATCTTTTTATGTCTTCCTCAATATCTTTCAAAAGTGATCTATAGTTTCTAGGATATAGGTCCTTTACGTCTCTGGTTAAGTTAATTCCAAGGTAACGTATGGTTTTTGGTGTTATTGTAAATGGGATGGATTCCCTAATTTCTCTTTCTTCAGTCTCGTTATTCGTGTATAGAAATGCAACTGATTTCTGGGCATTGATTTTGTATCCTGCCACCTTACTGAATTGTTCTATAACTTCTACTAGTTTGTGAGTGGGTTCTTTTGGGTTTTCTATATAGAGTATCATGTCATCTGCGAAGAGAGACATTTTGACTTCTTCTTTGCCGATTTGGATACCTTTGATCCCTTTTTGTCTTCTGATTGCTGTTGCAAGGACTTCTAGTACTATGTTGAATAATAGTGGCGAGAGTGGGCATCCTTGTCGTGTTCCTGATCTTAAGGGAAAGGCTTCCAGCTTTTCCCCATTGAGAATAATGCTTGCAGTAGGCTTTTCATAGATGGCTTTTATGAGATTGAGAAATGTACCCTCTATTCCTACACTCTGAAGGGTTTTAATCAGGAAAGGATGCTGTATTTTGTCAAATGCTTTTTCTGCATCAATTGAGAGGATCATATGGTTCTTGAGTCTTTTCTTGTTGATATGATGTATCACATTGATTGNCACGGTGTGAAAAGTTTTAATCAGGAAAGGATGCTGTATTTTGTCAAATGCTTTTTCTGCATCTATTGAGAGAATCATATGATTCNATTGTTCTATAACTTCTAATAGTTTGGGAGTGGATTCCTTTGGGTTTTCCATATAGAGTATCATGTCATCTGCAAAGAGAGACAGTTTGACTTCTTCTTTGCCGATTTGGATACCTTTGATCCCTTTTTGTCTTCTGATTGCTGTTGCAAGGACTTCTAGTACTATGTTGAATAATAGTGGCGAGAGTGGGCATCCTTGTCGTGTTCCTGATCTTAAGGGAAAGGCTTCCAGCTTTTCCCCATTGAGAATAATGCTTGCAGTAGGCTTTTCATAGATGGCTTTTATGAGATTGAGAAATGTACCCTCTATTCCTACACTCTGAAGGGTTTTAATCAGGAAAGGATGCTGTATTTTGTCAAATGCTTTTTCTGCATCAATTGAGAGGATCATATGGTTCTTGAGTCTTTTCTTGTTGATATGATGTATCACATTGATTGATTTGCAAATGTTGAACCACCCTTGCGACCCAGGGATGAATCCCACTTGGTCATGATGGATAATCCTTTTAATGTACTGTTGGATTCTATTAGCAAGGATCTTGTTGAGGATTTTGGCATCCATATTCATTAGAGAAATCGGTCTGTAATTCTCCTTTTTGAGGGGGTCTTTGCCTGGTTTGGGGAACAAGGTAATACTGGCATCATAGAATGAGTTTGGTAGCTTTCCTTCTGTTTCTATTTTTTGAAATAGCTTTAGGAGAATAAGTATTATTTCTTCTTTGAATGTTTGGTAGAATTCCCCAGGAAA
>NC_048238.1:19702896-19704335 GCF_002007445.2 Ailuropoda melanoleuca | reverse complement strand
TGGCATAAAGCTGTTGATAAAAGCTTCTAATAATCCTTCCAATTTAATTGGTGTTGGTTGTGACCCCTCCTTTTTCATTCATAATTTTAGTAATTTGGGTCCTTTCTCTATTCTTTTGAATGTCTTGCCAGTGGCTTCTCGATCTGATTTATTCTTCCAAAGAACCAGCTTCTAGTTTTGTTGATCTGCTCTACTGTACTCCTGGTTTCTAATTCATTGATTTCTGCTCTAATCTTGGTCAACTCCTTCCTTGTCAGTGGGTTAGGCCTGTCCCTCTGTTGCTGTTCCAGTTTCTTGAGGTGAGAATATAGAAACTGCATTTTAGATTTTTCTATTCTTTTGAGTGAGGCTTGGATGGCTATGTATTTCCCCCTTAGGACTGCCTTTGCAGTATCCCATAGGTTTTGGACTGTTTTGTTTTCATTCTCATTGGTCTCCATAAATTGTTTCAATTGATTTTTGATACCCTGGTTTATTGAATCATTCCTGAGCAGGATGGTTCTTAATCTCGAAGTGTTTGAGTTTCTTCCAAATTTTTCCTTGTGGTTGAATTCCAAATTCAAAGTGTTGTGGTCTGAGAATATGCAGGGAATATTTTCAGTCTTTTGGTGCCGGTTGAGACCTGTTTTGTGACCCAGAACATGGTCTATTATTTTTTTTTTAGGATTTAATTTATTTATTCAACAGAGATAGAGACAGCCAGCGAGAGAGGGAACACAAGCAGGGGGAGTGGGAAAGGAAGAAGTAGGCTCATAGCGGAGGAGCCTGATGTGGGGCTCGATCCCACAACTCCGGGATCATGCCCTGAGCCAAAGGCAGATGCCCAACCGCTGTGCCACCCAGGCACCCTGAACATGGTCTATTCTTGAGAATGTTCCATGGGCATTAGAATAGAATGAGTATTCTTTGGTTCTGGGGTGTAGTGTTCNATATGGCATTCAAAGCTCTTCTTTCTTTGCTGATTTCTTGCTTAGGTGATCTGTCTATTGCTGATAGTGGAGTGTTGAGGTCTCCTACTATTAGTGTATGTTTATCTATATGTCTCTTTATTCTGGTTAAGAGTTGGCTTGTGTATCTTGCTGCTCCCCTGTTGGGGGCATATATATTTATAATTGTCATATCCACTTGTTGGATACATCCTTTAAGAATAATATAGTGCCCTTCTGTGTCTCTAACTATAGTCTTTAGTTTAAAATCCAATCTGTCTGATATGAGAATTGCTACCCCAGCTTTCTTTTGAGGTCCATTGGCATGAAAGATGGTACCCCATCCCTTTACTTTCAGTCTGAATGTATGTTTAGGTTCAAAATGAGTCTCTTGTAGGGAGCAAATGGATAGGTCATGTCTTTTTATTTTTTTATTTTTTAATTTTTTAATTTTTTTATTTTATTATATTATGTTAATCACCATACAGTACATCCCCAGATTCCGATGTAAAG
>NC_048238.1:19691748-19702796 GCF_002007445.2 Ailuropoda melanoleuca | reverse complement strand
GGCATTTGAATAGAATGAGTATTCTTTGGTTCTGGGGTGTAGTGTTCTATATATATCTATGAGGTCCAAGTATGTCAAGTATGGCATTCAAAGCCTTGNTAGTGTTCTATATATATCTATGAGGTCCAACTCGTCGAGTATGGCATTCAAAGCCTTTGATTCTTTGCTTAGTTTTTGCCAGGGTGTTCTGTCTATTTCTGATAGTGGGGTGTTGAGGTCCCCTACTATTACTGTGTTCTTATCTATATGTCTCTTTATTTTGGTTAAGAGTTGGCTTGTGTATCTTGCTGCTCCCCTGTTGGGGGCATATATATTAATAATTGTCATATCCACTTGTTGAATACTTCCTTTAAGAATAATATAGTGCCCTTCTCTGTCTCTCTCTATAGCCTCTAGTTTAAAATCCAATCTATCTGATATGAGAATTGCTACCCAAGCTTTCTTTTGTNTGAGGTCCCCTACTATTACTGTGTTCTTATCTATATGTCTCTTTATTTTGGTTAAGAGTTGGCTTGTGTATCTTGCTGCTCCCCTGTTGGGGGCATATATATTAATAATTGTCATATCCACTTGTTGAATACTTCCTTTAAGAATAATATAGTGCCCTTCTGTATCTCTCTCTATGGCCTCTAGTTTAAAATCCAGTCTATCTGATATGAGAATTGCTACTCCAGCTTTCTTTTGAGGTCCATTTGCGTGGAAGATGGTACTCCATCCCCTTACTCTAAGTCTGAATGCATCTTTGGGTTCAAAATGAGTCTCTTGTACACAGCAAATGGATGGGTCATATCTTTTTATCCAATCTGCAACCCTGTGGCGTTTTATGGGAGAGTTTAAGCCATTTAGATTGATAGAGATTATTGACAGATATGATTTTAATGATGCCATTTCTCTTTAAAGTCTTTGTATCGGTTGTGACTTGCTGCTCTGTATCACTCTTGGGGCCTTTTTACCTTTATAGAGCCCCCCTTAATATCTCCTGTAGGGCTGGTTTCGTGGTTACGAAATTGGTTAATGATTGGCGATTTTGGAACGTCTTTATTTCTCCATCAATTCTGAATGACAGCTTTGCTGGATAAAGGATCCTTGGCTGCATGTTTCTCTGAAAGAGCTTTAAAAATGCCCCCCCCCAAGCCTTTCTCTCATTCCAGGACTGTGTAGACAGGTCTGAGATAATTCTGATACTTTGCCANTAAGTCTGAATGCATCTTTGGGTTCAAAATGAGTCTCTTGTACACAGCAAATGGATGGGTCATATCTTTTTATCCAATCTGCAACCCTGTGGCATTTTATGGGAGCGTTTAAGCCATTTACATTGGCACTGAGAACTGAGAGATAGAATTTTAATGATGCCATGTTGCCAGTAAAGTCTTTGTATCGGTTGTGACTTTCTGCTCTGTATCACTCTTGGGGCCTTTTTACTTTTATAGAACCCCCCTTAATATCTCCTGTAGGGCTGGTTTCGTGGTTACAAAATTGGTTAATGACTGGCGCTTCTGGAACGTCTTTATTTCTCCATCAATTCTGAATGACAGCCTTGCTGAATAAAGGATCCTTGGCTGTATGTTTTTCTCTGAAAGAGCTTTAAAAATGCCCCCCCCCAAGCCTTTCTCTCATTCCAGGACTGTGTAGACAGGTCTGAGATAATTCTGATACTTTGCCATGGTACGTGAGAACTTTCTTTGCCCTGGCCGCTTTCAATACTGTATCCTTGGATCTAATATTTGCGAATTGCACTATGACGTGACGTGGCGTAGTTTTGTCGTGGTTGAGCTTGGGTGGGTTCCTCTCTGCCTCTTGGACACGGATGCTTGTTTCCCTTGCTAGATTAGGGAAGTTTTCAGCTACAATTTGTTCAAATATCTCTTCTAGACCTCTGTTTTTCTCCACCCCCTCAGGGATGCCGATGATTCTGACATTGGATCGTTTCATAGAGTCAGTAATCTCCCATAATCTACATTCGTGGCATGGATTTTTTTAAGACCAGCTTCTATTTTCGTTTTTTCTTCTTTTAACTCATCCTCCAATTCGCTAATGCGTTCCTCTGCCTGGGTGACCCTGGCCGTCATAGCCTCTAGTTTTGACTGCATTTGGCTCATAGAATTTTTAATTTCTGTCAGATTTGCTCTCATTTCTGCCCTTCGGGATTCTATATTCTCAGTAACATTTTCGTTAATACTTTTTTCAAGTCTACTCATCATCTTGACCATTGTTGCTCTGAATTCCATTTCTGATAATTTGGATACATCCCTATGTATTAATTCTGTGGCAGAGGCTACAGACTCATTATCTTTTTTGCTGGGGTGGGGGACTTCTCCTTCTCGTCATTCTGATGAGGAGAGATTGAGTGGTTGTCCAGAGCCCAAATTATTGACTGGGACCCAGGCCGTGTGCCCTTGTTTTATAGAGATCTTAGGGATGTGGGCTTCTTCTTTAAAGATTTTATTTATTTATTTGAGAGAGAGAGACAGACAGTCAGCAAGAAAGGGAACCCAAGCAGGGGAGTGAGAGAGGAAGAGCAGTTTCCCTGCGGAGAAGCCCGATGAGGAACTCCTTTCCGGAACGCTGTGATCATGCCCTAATCCAAAGAAAGGCGCTTAATGACTGTGCCACTCAGGCGCCCTGGGTTGTGGGCTTCTTGATTTTTCAGCCTGCCTTCTGGGGGAGGGTCCTGGCATGCCGGTACTCAGGCAACCCTGTTTGGGTAGAGTTTCCGTGTCCTCTGCGAGGGGGGATGGGGATGGGCACGCTGTGAGCCGGTATTTCCAGGCTTTTGTTCTCTGACGGCTTTCCCTGGCAGTCTGCTGTGCCTCTCCTGAGAGTCAGAGCAGCAGCGGCCGAAAATCAGCCTCTGTCAGAACAGAGGGATTGCGGCCCGTTCTCCACTGATGTTCTGGCCACTTTAACTCTGTTTCTGTTGGTGCTGCTCAGCCCAGCAGCATCCCGGGCTGTGCGCCCCACATCCGGCATCCTAGCCCTCACTTCCAGGGCCGGCGTGTCTCTGTCCTTTGTGTTTCTAACCCCTCCAGCTGCCAGCCACCCCGCGCGTGCTCCCGGACCTCCCGGTCTCAGTCTGCTGACTTGCGGGTGCCATCCGTGAGTCCGCCCGCTCCCCCATGCAGGTGGCCCGCCAGCCGCCAGCCACCAGCCGCCCCACGCGTGCTCCCGGAGCTCCCT
Organism: Ailuropoda melanoleuca; assembly: GCF_002007445.2. Lineage (NCBI taxonomy): Eukaryota > Metazoa > Chordata > Mammalia > Carnivora > Ursidae > Ailuropoda > Ailuropoda melanoleuca. Next base: position 19,699,619 of record NC_048238.1, on the reverse strand, counting down.
GTCTCAGTCTGGATCCAGTGAGCACACCGGAGTTCCGGAGCTCCGTGAGATGCTTGGTGGCGCACACTCCCGGCTCACGGTCTCAGTCTGCTGAAAGGACTGTATAATTGAAAGCTTATGCATTCCTTCTTTTTTACTCCTACCCAGCACAACAAAGGCCTAACATAAATAGGTTTATTTTTCTAAGAGGACATCTTTTATCATGATGTTAATTTGAAGAGACAAATAAAGGTTCAGAAAAATAGTTTTTTTTTAGTAATAATAGTATATTCAAAATGATTGCCCTTGTTAAAACGTAATGTGAAGAGGGCAAAGTAATGATCAGTTAAGTACTTTTTATGTTAAAAATGTTTATATTTGTGAAAATAGCACAGTATCCATATCATAAATGTTAAAAATGTTTATACCTTTTGACACAGTAATTCCATTTCTAAAGAAGGAAAGTCTCTGTGTGCAAAGATGTCATTGCACCTTTATTTAAAATAGTTAATCCTGGAAACAAATCCAACAACTAGGGTTTACAGCTAAATGGAACTTAAAGTTCGTGCATACAATGTACTTAATAAATTTGTTTTTTCAAGTATTATTTAATGCATAAGAAAATGCTTAAGGTAGAATGCTCAGTAAAAAAGATATTACTAAACCACACATGTTATATATGTGTGCATATATATATGTATGTGTATACATATATGTGTGTGTATATGCATATTCTGATCCCAGTTTTGTTAAAAATATATTTGTGCTTTGAAATTAGACTTAAAAGACGTATTCTAAATACATAAGATGAGCATTATAGAACCTCAAGATATAAATTTAAATGGATGTTATGAAATTAAATATAAAAAGTCCTAATAGTTCCCATTCACTCTAACTGGGTTGATAGGTTGTCATACACACCCCGAAGAGCACAGAAACCCTACTTTGTAGATGAATCCTGCTTGTATCAGTGGAATCTAAGGCCAAGCTTAACCAGGAATAATATCTGGTATTTTTCAAACATGAAGCAGATATTTTCTAATTTTTTTTAATTGAATCTTTTTCAGGGAGAATTGAATACTTTGCTCTTCTTTTCTCATGGTATAGGAATTTTACATGGTTACAATGACAGGGGGAAAATAATAAAGTGTAATTATTTATAGTCTACTCTTTCTCCCTGCCTTCTAGTTATTATAAAGGATACTCCTCTGGCCACATCTTATCATTATTCCTTTATTTTCCCTTGTCCTTGAATTGTTATGTTTTTTTCACCTTGAAGAGTTTATTTATTACTATAAATTGTCTGAAATCAGTTTCAGAATGAGATAAGGCATAAATATAGAAAATGAAAGCATTCATTTTGCCTTTCGTTTCCTCAGAAACATCCTTTATTCAACGTTTTCAAAGAATACATTAAAACTTCTTAGAAAGCAAAATATAAATACTGGTTGGGTCAAATTCATTTAATGACTTTATATATTTGTAAAATGTGTTATTAAGACAGATTATAGCAGGTTACAGAAGAACACAAAATTTTGAAACGTACTAGTAAATTTGCTGGATAGGTTGTATTCTACAGTCATGTATAAGTAAACTTGAATTTCCAGTCCCAAAGATATATTGGCATAAATCAGTTTTCAAACTGAATATTGAAGGTATGTCATACAGAACAACTATAATTCAGTGGCCTAAAATGACAGAATAAGAAACTATATCGTAAGAAATAGTAATAATTCTACAAAAACTCAATGATTTAGAAAGGAAACATGAGAAATGCAAGATTTGTGAAATGGTCTGTTAAGTAGGGTTCATTCGTTGCTGTATGGCCCTAGTCCTGTTTGGCCCTAAAACTGGGCAGTTAATGACCTAATTTTGCTAATACCTATATCTGAAGAAAAGAGAAAAAAAACAGTGGAGTATCTTCCTCAAAACAACAAACAACAAACACAGTTGAGAACATGTATTAAGATTATAGAAGCTTAATATTTTTTTAAAGATTTTATTTATTTATTTGACAGAGAGAGAGAGAGCACAAGCAGTGGGAGTGGCAGGCAGAAGGAGAGGGAGAAGCAGACTCTTTGCTAAGCAGGGAGCCCGATGCAGGGCTTGATCCCAGGACCCTGGGATCATGGTCTGAGCTGAAGGCAGACGCTTAACCTATTGAGCACCCAGGCGCCTCTATAGAGGCTTAATATTAAAACAGATTAGGGATTTAATAGTTACTTTAATGAATATTTATTACACATCTATTATGTGACACCCCTTCTAAAAGCTCACTGAGGACACAGCAGTGAACAAAACACACAAAGTCTCTGCCCTCATGGAACTTATATTCTAGTCGAGGAGACATTCAACAAATTCGCAAGCAGGTGTTTAATATGGTTTCAGGCTGTTGTAAGCGCTCTAAGCAAAATAAGTCAAGTTAAAAGGGTAGAGATCAATAGGAGTTGTTATTTCAGATACAGTGTTAGCAAAGAGGCATCTGTGGAGGTTCCATTTTTTCCCCATTGTTTATATGTATTCATTTTAATGTATATGTAAACTTGAAGCAAGCTGCATTCTCAAACATTAAATCATCATTTTCAATGGATTTTTTAAAGATTTTATTTATTTATTTGACAGAGACAGAGACAGCCAGTGAGAGAGGGAACACAAGCAGGGGGAGTGGGAGAAGAAGAAGGAGCAGGCTCATAGCGGAGGAGCCTGATGTGGGGCTCTATCTCATAATGCCGGGATCACGCCCTGAGCCGAAGGCAGACGCTCAACCGCTGTGCCACCCAGGCGCCCCTTCAATGGATTTAATTAAAGTTTTTGAACTGAATAGTAACACCAATATTTTGGAAATCTCTTCCTCTTCATACCTGTGTCTTGACCTTTTTGTCATATTCTCTCTAGAATCTTCCAGCAAACTGCTAAATGCTCTGTTTCTCATTCTCCTCCTGCAAGCCATCCTGCATATCAGGAGATTACACTTGAGTGGAACCCTGATTAAAAGAAGGAAGGAAGGGAACCATATGGGCACTCAGAATATGAGCATTATCTTGATGTCATTGTGGTTTGACTGCCCAGACAACTGCACACAGACTTTTGATTTTGTTAACTTCCTTCAGTGAAGTTCAGAAGTTTTCAAATTTTAGTGGATCTAAGTATTAGTTTATGGGTAGTACACAGTGTACCATTTGTTATGGACAATAAATTACTTGTTATGAGTAACTGAAGGGATTTTCAAAAGTGATTTTTACTATATGCAATATGTGCTTTCTGTGTTGAGTTTAGTAACTAAATCCCAAGTAAACATCCTTTGTAGGCCTAGAAACATCATTATGGCATGAAGTGTTGAAGCTAGAAAGGTGGGGGAGAAAAGAATGTTGAGACTTGAGTATTTGGTTTTTGGGGTAGGAAATCCAGCAAACACAGAGAATAACAAAGTAGAAAAGCAATCGGCATTAACCTGACCACTCCAGAGATGATTATGGTTAATATTTCAGTATGTATATTCTCCTAGTCTTATTTCTTTAATAAAAATGGGATAATGTGCCTATTATTCCTACCATCTACTTGTTAGTCTGTTTTGGGTCATAAGCCTTATGTGCCATCTCAGGTTTCTTTGACTGTTTCCTTCTTTTTATCAATTTGGTTAGTGGCCCATCTGCACTGAGTCAGCCCTCAGCATTCAAAGTGAGAAGAAACACCGCTCTGTGGGATGTGGGGTCTGCTTCTTGAGCAGCTGCGCTTCAGTATTGCTGGGGAGTGTGGGACATGGGAGATAGGAAGGAGCTAGTCAGATTTTTCCTTCTTTCTCTTGCCTCTGGAGTACTCTGAAAAGCAAGTCCTCCTAGTAAAGCTTCTAGACAAATCCTGTGTGCTGAGTGAACACATCTGCTGAGTGGCCTGCTGCATCTCTTCATGGTTCCTTGTGAAGCAGTAATCATGTGAGGTAATGCATCACATTGAGTGCTCTGTATCTTTCCTTACCTTCTTTCCCCCTTTTTCCTCCCCTCATGGCCCTAAGTTTGCACTTCCAAAATAAAATTTAGTATCTTAATCCTTGTCTCAGAGTTCTAACGTCTGTACGACCAGGGATAAGGAGGCATAAGTTTAATGATACATTGTGCAGAATTTGTTATTAAAGAATTTTTGGCATTTCATAAATTATCTTTATTGAGTATTGTTATTTTAATAATAAAACAATTTATGATTTATGGTGCAATGTACAGATCCTAAGTTCCATGAATGTACAAACATATACACATGTGTGACCAACATTCCTATCAAATATAGAATATTTCTAGCACTCAAGAAAGTTTCTTTTTGCCCCATAATTACATATTATTCACTAAGATCCTGACTGTAATTACCCAGTGATCCTTTTTTGAGAATTCACTGCTGAAACTGGGGTTTCAGAGTTGTACTGGAAAGAATAGTGAATGATGGTGAGATATAGGTTCAAGTTCAATTGTTATAAAACATTAGATAGATGACCTTGGGAGAGTCATTGAAAGGCCTTGGATCTCCATTTATATGTCAAACAGAAGGGTTGAATTAAATAACTCTTACTGTTCCTTCAGTTTTAAAATCCCAAGCCTCAACTGTCCTTTGGGAAGCCCCCTTTCTTCTTGTATAGTAGTCAGGGGCTTCTTAAAGCAACTTCTTTGCCCCAGGGGTCAACATCAAGAGCCAGTTCAGTCACCTAATGTGGAAACAGTGACCTTATGTTTTCTGTTCTATCCAGAGTTTAGGTGACTATTGGTGTGGCCACCCTGCAGGTGCTTGGAGGATTTTCTTCATACCTCACCTCCCTTTATATCTCAATGAAATGAGAGCAACACGTCATATAATTAATGAAAGTCTTCCTTGGGCCATGGCAAGGTGAATTGCCTTTTGTTTCTTCTCAGGCTTTGCTCTTAGGTTGTGTCTGCTGAGGTGAGGGTTCACTTGGGGATAAAGTAGGTATTGAATGATTGTGTTTCCTTTTGATAAATAATATTGTAAGAATAGTTTTTGTGCAGGGCTATTATTACACAGAAATGTGTATTTTTATATTGCATAATGGTGTTCAGGGAAAGACGAGGTACCATGTGGCCTAGAGGTGGCTCTGGTTTGTCGAAACTATTTCCCAAGCACATTCGTACATTCTTTGATGAGATTTTCACACACAACAACCCACACCCACACTATATTTTATTTATAGCTAAGTTATAAAAACAGCTGTCTTGTTTTCTACTCAGTCTTTTTTAAAATAAAATTACTAGGATGGAACAATTGGAAATTGGCAGCAGTTTCATATTTGCTTGGACTGTCTCATGTAAATTGATTGGAGTCTTGTTCGTGTTCTTTCAAAGAATAAATTATTGGCCATTTAAGTGGGTAGTTTAGGATTTAAAATGGATATGGCATTTCTACTATAATTTGGTTTGGAATGATTCATACTAGTTGAAAAATTTTTAATAACGTTCACTTATGAATACCTAATTTGTCACTTTTTTAAGGGTTCTTAGAGAGTCGTAGGCATTCATGAGATTTATTATTAGCTGTTTTTTCTCTTCTTGACTGGGATTCTGAACTATTTTTGAATTAAGGAAGAAACACTGGAATGTATAATCTCCAATAGTTTGATCTTGAGAAAAATGATAATAACATTTACTTATGCAGACTTCCACAGGAGAACAGGAAATGAGTATTTTTAATATATACTGTAAAAAATCCAGTTTCTCATTAGGTTTTATTACCACTATTTGTACTTGGTTTATAAAAATTTATTGGTGCCCTTAGGAAGAAGACCTGTGTTATTCCCTTTTTGGGAAACTATTTTTAGGTTACAAACTTTTTTTTATTTCTAGGTAATTATTGTCTTCCTTATATGTTCTCTAGGTAATTTTTCCAGTAACTGGATAGATTTGCCCTGTGTAGTTATACTTTAAAGTGCTAACCTATTTGCAGGATAATGGTCCAAATTAAGTGGGAAGTATTTAACCACAACCCAGGGGACCCAGCCAGGTCACAACTCGCATAAGCCATGACCTCAGTCTCTTTACTACCTAGGGACAAGAAATATTTTCTTTGCTGTTGTCACACAGAGTGATTAGAAAGGAAAAGGAGAGAAGCGCATTGCTCTGATAGATTGCACTATTGTTAAAAATCTACTTGTTCTATTACTGAGACCTGTGTTAAAATCTCCCATTATATGTATGGTTTTGTGTACTTTTGCCTTGTTGTTCTGTCAATTTTTGCTTTAGTTATTTTGATGCTGTATTATTAGGTACAGATTTAAGATGACTTTATCTTCCTGGTGAACTATACCTTTGATTTATATAAAGTGATTCACTTTGTCTCTGGTAATACTTTTGGACTTGCATATTTCCTGATAGTACTATAGCTACTCCAACTTTCTTTTGATTATTTGCATGGTGTATTTTTCTCTGTCCTTGTACTTTAACATTTCTCTAGTCTTAGTTTTTAGATACTGTTTCTTTTGATTAAAATGTTGTTCTTGGGGTGCCTGGGTGGTGCAGTTGGTAAAGCAGTGGACTCTTGGTTTTAGCTCAGGTCATGATCTCAGGATGGGAGATGGAGCCCGGCCTCGGGCTCCTCACTCAGCATGGAGTCGGCTTAAGAGTCTCTCTCCCTTTCCCCCAGCACTCCCATGCTCTCTCTCTCTCTCTGAAATAAGTAAATCTTTAAAAAAAAATGTTGTTCTTTGGGGACACATGGGTGGCTGGTTAAGCATTGGACTTTTGTTGTCAGCTCAGGTTGGGATCTCAGGTCGGCTCAGGTTGTGATCTTGGGGTAATGAGATCAAGCCCCACCATGGGGCTCTGTGCTCAGCATGGAGTCTGCTTGAGATTCTCTTTCCCTCTCCCTCTGCTCTTCCCCCCCACCCCATGCTCTCTCTCCCTCAAATAAATAAGCAAATAAATCTTTAAAAAAATAAAATAAGGGGCACCTGGGTGGCTCAGTCAGTTAAGCATCTGCCTTTGGCTCAGGTCAGGATCCCAGGGTCCTGGAATTGAGTCCTGCATTGGGCTCCTTGCTCAGTGAGGAGTCTGCTTCTCCCTTTCCCTCTGCCCCCCTACCCCTACTCGTGCTCTCTCTCTCAAATAAAATCTTAAAAAATAAAAAAAGTTCTTTGATTAAAATGTGATTTTTCTAAGAACCTTTGTCTTTTAACTGGGGCACTGGATTGATTTGTATGTAAAAGAGTTAATAATAAGTTTTGATCTTACCCTATTTTGTGCTTTATGTTTCTCTCTTTTATTGCCTCATTTGATATTGAGTACTTTTTTTTTTAAAGATTTTATTTATTTATGTGACAGAGATAGAGACAGCCAGCGAGAGAGAGAGCACAAGCACGGGGAGTGGGAGAGGAAGAAGCAGGCTCACAGCAGAGGAGCCTGATGTGGGGCTCGATCCCAAAACGCCGGGATCATGCCCTGAGCTGAAGGCAGACGCTTAACCACTGTGCCACCCAGGCGCCCCTGATATTGAGTACTTTTTAAATCATGTTAATTCTTTTTTTTCTTTTGGTTTTGAAAGTCATATACTTTTTTCTTTTAATAGTGTCCTTAGAATTACAGTATGCTTACTTAATTTATAAAGTCTAAAATTAATAGGTTCCTTTATTTTTCTCCCAGACAACATAAGGGTCTTAGAACACTTTTTAATTTCATTATTTTTTCCTCAGTTATAAATTATTCTTTGTTTTGTATCTTAATTAGATTTTGATCTCAAAGAACATTATTATTATTTTTTAAAATAATGTATTTTAGTGACTAACATAATATAATAAAAAATCATTAAAAATAATAAAATAATGTATTTTTCTTTTTTTTAATGTTTTTTTAAATTATATTATGTTAGTCACCATACAGTACATCCCTGGTTTCTGATGTAAA
>NC_048238.1:19691464-19691648 GCF_002007445.2 Ailuropoda melanoleuca | reverse complement strand
GCTGTTGCAAGGACTTCTAGTACTATGTTGAATAATAGTGGCGAGAGTGGACATCCTTGTCGTGTTCCTGACAGGCCTAACCCACTTACGAGGAAGCAGTTGACCAAAATTAGAGCAGAAATCAATGAATTAGAAAGCAGAAGTACAGTAGAGCAAATCAACAGGACTAGAAGCTGGTTCTTTG
>NC_048238.1:19651501-19691293 GCF_002007445.2 Ailuropoda melanoleuca | reverse complement strand
ATCCAAAAGCAAAGAGAAAGGACCGAAATTATTAAAATTATGAGTGAAAAGGGAGAGGTCACGACCAACAACATGGAAACTGGAAGGATTATTAGAAATTTTTATCAACAGCTATATGCCAAAAAACTAAGCAATCTGGAAGAGATGGAGGCCTTCCTGGAAACCTATAAACTACCAAGACTGAAACAGGAAGAAATAGATTTCTTAAACAGGCCAATTAACTATGAAGAAATTGAGTCAGTGATAAACAACCTTCCAAATAATAAAACTCCAGGCCCAGACGGTTTTCCTGGGGAATTCTACCAAACATTCAAAGAAGAAATAATACCTGTTCTCCTAAAGCTATTTCAAAAAATAGAAACAGAAGGAAAGCTACCAAACTCATTCCCTGAGGCTAATATTACCTTGATCCCCAAACTAGGCAAAGACCCCCTCAAAAAGGAGAATTACAGACCAATTTTTCTAATGAAAATGGACCCAAAATCCTCAACAAGGTCCTTGCTAATAGAATCCAACAGTACATTAAAAGGATTATCCATCATGACCAAGTGGGATTCATACCTGGGATGCAAGCATGGTTCAACACTCACAAATCAATCAATGTGATACATCATATGAAGAAGAAAAGACTCAGGAACCATATGATCCTCTCAATTGATGCAAAAAAAGCATTTGACAAAATACAGCATCCTTTCCTGATTAAAACCCTTCAGAGTGTAGGAATAGAGGGCACATTTCTCAATCTCATAAAAGCCATCTATGAAAAGCCTACTGCAAGCATTATTCTAAATGGGGAAAAGCTGGAAGCCTGTCACTTTTTATGATTTATAGTAAAGATAATTTCAGGCTTGTCTTTTATTTCTTTAAGCATAGTAAGAATAGTTGTTTTAGTGCTGTGTCTTTTAATTCATTCCTACTATATTTGAGGTCTTTGAGTGTTTGTTTCTATAGCCTCCTATTCTTAATTATGTTATCTTGTTTCATGGATCTTTGTTATTTTTTTTTCTCTGTTATGGACATTGCTCTTGAAAAAGGTGTGGGTTTCTGTTGAAACCTAGGAATGATGTACCTTCTGCCAAATAAAATGTGTTTACATGTGTTCTGTACCTACCATCAGTAACAGTGGCTCTGAAACTTGATTGCATGCGGAATCATCAGAGGAAATTAAAAAAATCCTGATGCCCAAGCAGAACTATTGATTATTTTTTAAAAAATTTTATTAATTTGTTTATTTTAAATCCAGTATAGCCAACATACAGTTAGTTTCAGGGGTACAATATAGTGATTCATCAATTCTTTTTTTAATCAAGTTCTATTTTAATTCCAGTGTAGTTAACATACAGAGTTATATTAGTTTCAGATGTACAGTATGGTGATTCAACAATTCTGTACATTAGTCAGTGCTCATCATGATGAGTGTACTCTTTTTCTTTTTTAAAGATTATTTATTTATTTATTTGACAGAGACAGTGAGAGAGGGAACACCAGCAGGGGAAGTGGGAGAGGGAGAAGTAGGCTTCCCGCCCGAGCAGGGAGCCCAACATCGGGCTTGATCCCAGGACCCTGGGATCATGACCTGAGCTGATGGCAGATGCTCAACGGCTGAGCCACCCAGGTGCTTCGATGAGTGTACTCTTTAATCCCCATCACGTGTTTCACCCATTCCCCATCCACCTCCCCTATGGTAACCATCAGTTTGCTTTCTATACTTCAGAGTCTGTTTCTTGGTTTGTTTCTCTCTCTTTTTCCCCTTTGTTTGTTTTGTTTCTTAACTTCCACATGAGTGGAATCATACGGTATTTGTCTTTCTCTGACTTATTTCACTCAGCATAATACTCTACCTCCATCCACATTGTTGCAAATGGCAAGATTTCATTCTTATTCATGGCTCAATAATATTCTATTGTATCTGTGTACCACATCTTCTTTATCCATTTAGCTCTCGGTGCACACTGGGCTGCTTCCATAATTTGGGTATTTTAAATAATGTTGCAATAAACATAGAGGTGCATATATCCTGTTGAATTAGCATTTTTGTATTCTTTGGATAAATATCCAGTAGTGCAATTACTCGGTCATAGGATAGGACTATAGACAATTTAAATCAGAATCTGGAGAAGTGCAATCCAGGCATCAGTAGTTTTTTAAAAAAGATTTATTTATTTATTTTAGAGAGAGAGAGGACATGAGTGGAGGGCTGAGTGCCGAGCCTGACATGGGGCTCGATCTCAATGACCCTGTGATCAAGACTTGACAGAACCTTTAACCCCCTTACCTGAGATGTCACTTGGTATTTTCAATTTATTAGCATATCAAGGATACCATAGTATAAATAAGGTTGGTTCTTAACTTTGTTCCCTACAGCTTCAGCTTCTTGTATCTGCCAAGTCACTTTACCACTTAGTAATCTTTTTAGCATCCAAAATTTTGTTACACATATCTCTTCTTGTATTCCCTTTGTCCTGATAGGGCTATGTTTTCCAAAAATGTGTATATGCTCTCCTTTTGTGGACTCTCTTGAGGGACTAGAGGAACCGAGTTAAATGCACGTGTGCAGTCTCTTGTGTTTAACAGGAAGTCTCCTCATGTGCTTTTTAACATACTCCATCGTGGCTTCCATCGTCATGCCTCTCTCTGGCTCACCTGGAATAAATCATCTGATTTTAGGTGTTCACAGGATTATTTTGGGTCCCTCAGATAATGCAGGATAATCTCCCCATTTCAAGGTCCTTAACTTAATCACATTTGCAAAGCTTCTTTTGCATGTAAGGTAACATTTTCACAGGTTCTTAGGATTTGCATGTGAACATCTTTGCAAGCCATTATTATGGCTGCCTACACCCACAGTAGTTAACATGATCTCTACTGGTTCTTGAACATAATTGGGTTGGGCTAATTCATTAATTCTCATATCTTTTTATTCCTCTTGTTCTCCCTGGGTTCAGTTGGCATATGATAACTTTCTTCCAATGTCAAGAAAATAACAAAGATGAGGAATACAGGGTTATAAAGGATTTTGAGAGAGTATTTAATTCATCTACCTCTGACACTTATGAATCATATGCAAAGCACGTTTTACCTTATCCAGTTATTCATTCATTAATTATTTATACTATGAAAAAGGTAACAATGGTGAAAACTTAAAGTGCTTTTTGACTTTTTATGGTGTTCCCCATGACAGTGTTGGTTTTATCATGTTGATTTTCTTCTGGGAAGTTTTCATGCTGACCTCTAGAGCATATCTATAGGACCTAATGATTGAACTTGTAAGTGAAAAGATGAGTTATATTGAAGGTGGACCTTGTTATCTCATGTTGCAAGAGCCTCTGGCTACTGCTAATGCATTATAAAATTATAAATTGAAATTAAAGTTTGCTTTTATCTTTAAGGGTCTTGGCATGTATTAGGATTAATCAACATACTACTTACATGTAAAATTTGTTTCTTTAATTGCATATTACGTTTAGTAGCAGAAGCAGAAATCACAATTTTATGTCCATAGATACCATCTTCCCTTTTCCCTTCTAGCTATCAAATGCCTTGTTCCTATATTGGGAAATAATGCATTGTGTCATTTGTCAGTGTTATTTCCAGTCTGACTTTTCCTCTTTTTAAGTTCATTATTCTTTTAGATTCTTACTTAGCCACTGTCTTCTACCCATTCTAGTTCACTATTTCTGGCACCATAATAATGGCCTCAGTCCTTTATAGGTGAAAAAAGGACAAAACCTATGTAAGTACCCATTGTGTTCTAAGTACTGGACCGTGTCCATTAATCTGTCAGCATTTCCTAAGATGTGTTGGGCAGAAATAAGTATGTTCACAGATATTCTGTAAAAACATGATTCATGGTCAGCTAAATTCAGGGAAGGCTGTTAAACTGGTTTATTTAAAGGGAACTTTGGTAGAGTCTTTAATATCCAAATATACATTCTGATTTTCCCAAGGAAATACTTTTATTTGATCATTTTAAGTGATAAATGTTCTTTAGAAGTTTGGGAAATACATATGATGTTACTAAACCTTCATAATTGCCCTTTCAGATAAGTATTAATTCTGTTTTTAAAGCTGAGTAAACTGAGGTTTAAAGAATTGTTAATTTTGTCAAGATCAAAGAGCTATGAGGTGGAGTCTAGATGCAGACTCAGATTTGTTCTATATGATAGCCTCCCTTTACTTTTCCTCTCCCTTGCTCCCTCCTTTCTTTCTTCTTTTCCTTTTACCCTTCCTTTTAAGATTATATTTGTCTGTTTATTTGATTATAAAATTAACATATATGTCCACTGAAGACTCTGGAAAACAAACAAAAGCATAATGAAGAAAATTAAAATTACTCATACCTCCCCTCCCTGAGATAATATGAGAATTTTAACATTTTAAATATTTTAAACACACGTGTAAGTTATATCTATATAGTGTGGTATTTTTTTTAAACAAAATCAAGATCATGCTTCACACATTTTTAAACCTGTACTGTCAATTAATATAATGTGATAAAATAATCTTCTAAAATTCAATTTTTACTTATTTTTTAAAAGATTTTTTATTTATTCACTTGAAAGAGAAAGACAGGGAGAGAGAGGGATAGCATGAGCAGGGGGGAGGGGAAGAGGGAGAGGGAGAAGCAGACTCCCCACTGAGCATGGAGCCAGATGCAGGCCTCGATCCTGGGACCCCAAGATCATGTCCTTAGCCAAAGGCAGACATTTAAACTGAGCCACCCAGGCGCCCCTAAAATTCAATTAAAAATTTTTAAAAAAAGATTTCATTTTTAAAATTAATTAATTAATTAGAGAGAGAGAACAAGAAGGGGGAGCAGTAGCAGAAGGAGAGGGAGATGTAGGCTCCCTGCTGAGCAGGGAGCCCGATGTGGGGCTCAAACCCAGGACCCCGGGATCATGACCTGAGCCAAAGGCAGACGCTTAACCGACTCAGCCATCCAGGCGCCCCTAAAATTCAATTTTAATGGCTGCAGTTATCCAATGTTAGAGACAACAAATTTACTTAGCCAGATCTTTGTTGTTGGACACGTAGGTTGCAACCGTTTTTTCGCTATTACAAATATCACTATTATGAATAGCTTACTTAGCACATTACATCTTTGCGTAGTTGTCTGATTATTTCTTTGGAATTAACATACACTGTACCAGTAGTGTAGGAGGAAGCTTGCTCTGGCCGATATAGGCTCTTATGTATTTATTTTTATTTCTTGACAATCTTATAAGTAAAACATGCTTTTATTATTTAATTCATTATACTTCTGTTATGCCCTTTTGGCTGTCATTAAGCTTCCCTCCCACCAGTAGGACTTGTGTCCTATGCAGTTTTTCCATGGGTGAAGATTATTTTGCATCCAGATTTCTTGCTGGTTTTGCCTTATGATATGAATTAGCCAAATTAATAACTGACAAATACAATCTGCATATGAAGACAAATAATCCCCATGGGTATTAAACCTATAGCCATGATTTACTTAGTTTCCTGTTCCAGTCTAGCAGTTTTCAACCCATAGTACACATAACAGATGGCATTCAAATGTTGGACACATACTGTGGGTGAGTGATGAACTTCATACAATTTATGACATGCTACATACTATTAAACTCCTTTTCTTCTGCTCTATCAAACATTTTCGAATACAAGTTAATGTGAGTAGTGTTACAATAGGACAACTACTCTAATTTATAACAGAACTAATAACTCACATCATCTATCCTTAAAATATTATTAGTAAGACATTATTTGTCATGTATCTGTAATAGTATGTCATCTCTGCTTTAACAGAGAATAAAATCAACAAAGCTTTAAACAGTATAGAACTTCGTTCATTTCTCAAATTAAAATCTCAGCAGTTACGGTAGCATTCTACCGAGAAGTCTTCAAGGGCCCAGGCACCCTTCACACCCTTCATCTTTTTGCTCTGCCATTCTTAGAATGTTGACCTCTTCCATATGGTCCAAGATGATTCTCCTAACATCTGAATTCCAGCCAGCAAGAAGGGTATAAAATGGCAAAGGAGACCCACTTCTTTGCTGTTAAGTATGTGACCCCAAAGCTGTAAACTTTACTTTTGCTCATGTTCATTTGACCAGAACGTAGACACATGGGACCACACCTAGCTACAGAGTAGCATGGAAAATGTTTTAAACTGGGGAGGCTATGAGTCTGGCCTAAAAGCAGGGGTTCTCTTATTATGAGAGAAAGAAGGGGGACAGTTAGAAGTGCCTGTCATAGCATTTCTCATGAGTGTATTGCTTCTGGGTACTTGATAGCACTGCCTTGATAAGCTCAGCCCCTCTGGATCAGTGATTACTGTAGTAGCCAGTGTGCTTCCCCTTCATCTCAGACTGGCTGACTTGCATTCACAGTGGTCCTGTGTCTAGATCATTAACATATAGTGAACTGAGCTGAAGATGGGAGACATGGTTTGAGACTCACCTCGTTCAGTCTTTAAATTGCTCTTTTCCTCACAGTTTGACTTCTAATGGGAATGTAATTTGTGCTGGGGTCCTGGCCTTAATGTCAATAAACCTAAATGATTAACTTACCATTTTTCTACACTGTTTATATAAGCAAAATAATGAGCTGAACTAATTGGAAAGTATTATGCCTTAGTTATTAGCATTTAGCGAATAAAGGGTATACTTATGAAGAGAATGTAAAAAGAAATAATTTTATCACGTGCCCTTAATGTATCCCTCCTTTTCACCTAAGAAAAAATGAGGAGGTCAAAGGAATGCATTTTAGCTTGAAAAATTCCAGGTGAAATTTTCTTGTTTGGGGTGGGGTGTGAATTGTGGAAAGACTGGACAGCTACTCTGTATTTTTAGGAAACTGCCTTCACTGGCATTTTTTTCCCTTTTATTTTCCTGAATTTTTAATCATTGGACCTCTCAGTTACATAGAATCTGCTTCATTCATTTTTTTGTGTAGGGCTGGCTTTGAACCTGGTCTTATCATCATAGGAAACTGAGGGGAAATTAGTCCTTAAACAGTCTTTAGTTATGACTCTTGTGATCCTGGTATGTTTGGGACCTACTGAGATCATGTGGAAATAAAAGATGCAAGTAAATGAACACTTAAATTAATGTATGTTTTCTAGGTGCACCATGATTTGTACTCAATTTGCGCTATTTGGAAGTAGATATGAATAACAAATGCTTCTGTATTCTGGAGCACAGCTCTCAAACTCAGTGTGATCTGCAGCTTCTTTATCTTCAAGGAGCGTAACAGGCTAAATCAAGATAGCAATTATTAAACTCACCCCCACCCCACATCTTATCCTTTTGCTAAATCTTCATTTTAGAGAAATATGGATCTTTCTCTGATTTGTCTAGGGGAATCTAGCCGGAGAAAGGCAATTTCCCACCTTCTGCTGATTTCCTAATACTCTTGCAGCTTTGGCCAGCTGGAGACCTTGATGACTTTTGACTTTCAGGCCTAGCCTCTCAGTCATTGTAAGCATGATTTCCAGACCTGATCCTTATCCCCATCAGAGGGCATTTGGAATTAACCTGTGTTTGTTCCCAGTTTCGGACCTTCTTGGGACCAGGTTGAGGGCATCAGCTAAGGTGTGTATCCCAGTATTCCACATGGATGCACCCTCTTAATTCCTGGTTTCCGTTCCAGTTCCTCTTAGGGGCTGAGCTTTACCCTGCATCTTGGGCTGCTTAGTTAGGGAATTGAAGACCTGCCTGAAACCCACCTCTGCCTATCTCTCTCTGGCCTGTGGCTATAGATGTGATCTGTGTTTTGCTTAAACCCAGGCTTAACCACCCTTCTCTTGGGCCAGGAAGATGCTACATGTCAGACTCTACCCACCATATTGAACCCCTTGGTTATTGTGCTTATATGGGTAAAGGCCTCCTTGTTTTTTGTTTTTTAATTTTTTTATTATGTTACGTTAGTCACCATACGGTACATCATTAGTTTTTGATGTAGTGTTCCATGATTCACTGTTTGTGTATAATACCCAGTGCTCCTTGGAACACATGCCCTCCTTAATACCCATCACCGGGCTAACGCATCCCACCCTTCTCCCCTCTGAAACCCTCAGTTTGTTTCCCGGAGTCCATAGTCTCTTATGGTTTGTCTCCCCTTCTGATTCCCCCCCCTTCATTTTCCCCTTCCTTCTCCTAATGTCCTCCATGCTATTCCTTATGTTCCACAAATAAGTGAAACCATATGATAATTGTCTTTCTCTGCTTGACTTATTTCACTTAGCATAATATCCTCCAGTTCCATCCATGTTGATACAAATGTTGGGTAATCATCCTTTCTGATGGCTGAGTGATATTCCATTGTATATATGGACCACATCTTCTTTATCCATTTGTCTGTTGAAGGGCATCTCGGCTCCTTCCACAGTTTGGTTATTGTGGACATTGCTGCTATGAACATTAGGGTGTATGTGGCCCTTTTCTTCACTACATCTGTATCTTTGGGGTAAATACCCAGTAGTGCAATTGCTGGGTCATAGGGTAGCTCTATTTGGAACTTTTTGAGGAACCTCATACTGTTTTCCAGAGTGGCTGTAACAATTTGCATTCCCACCAGCAGTGTAAGAGGGTTCTCCTTTCTCCACATCCTTTCCAACAGTTGTTGTTTCTTGCCTGGTCAATTTTTGCCATTCTAACTGGTGTAGTGGTATCTCAAGGTGGTTTTGATTTGAGTTTCCCTGATGGCTAATGATGTTGAACATTTTTTCATGTGTCTGTTTCATGTGTCCATTCATATGTCTTTGGAAAACTCAGCACCCAAAAAAAAAATAATCAAGTCAAAAAATGGACAGAAGATAAAGGCCTCTTTGGACTGTGACAGCTGAGCTATAGGTCACACTTTGGAGGACCAGCCCTCTTAGGCCCCGCCTAATCCTAGTTTACTTCACTTTCCCTGATGAATGGTCATTGACCTAGCATGCTTTGCAGCTTCTCTGAATGAGACAAAACACATTATCTTTTCAACCTATTCTGGTCTAACCTTCCAGAGTTCATTTTCCTCTACTAATCTTATAATATGCTTGATTGGGAAAACATCTCACATGTTTGAACACTCTACTGTATCAGTGTGGTCAACAGTCACAAACAAATCTCAAATGTACGTTTATTTTTTCAAATGCATAATTAATTTGAAGACATTGTCAATTGGAAATCATGTTTTCTTTTGTAGGGAAAATGGGAAAAATTTTTTTCATGTAGCTTTAGGCATAAATTTAAAATTTAATAGTACCTCCTTTCTCATAATAGAATTAATTAAAATGCTAATTTGGTGAAATATGAACCCTGAAAATAATTACCTTAATACTCATATACTCACAAATTCTCATATCTGTAATGCACTCTTATTCCAGTGACATGTATTCTGACCAGCATAGCAGTTCAGATGTGGACCTGTAGATCTGAGTTTTGCCAAGAATGTTTTCATAATGGAAAGTACTGGGAATTAAAAGAAGAAATTAATATTTTCATACATAATCTTGTTCATCATAAGGTAACTTTCTTCTTTTTAAATTCAGAGCTATATTTATGTCCAACAACATCAACTTGTAGCCAGCAAATATTTATTAAGCACTTGCTGTTTGTGGGCACTGTTCTAGGTGTTGGTGATCAGCAGTGAATAAAACAAAGCCTCTACCCTCATATAAAATTCCTGTGATGAGGAGATTACGGCATTGGTTGGGGGGTTAGCAAAAGAGAAACTAGGCATGGCATACTTCTTTTCTACCTGTCTTCTTAACCAGTGGCTTTGGATGGGATATGCTGCAATAAGAATGTCTTCCTGTGTTGGCTTATTTCACTTCGCATAATGTCCTCCAGGTCTATCCATGATGCCAGAATTTCCTTATTTAAAAAATTTTTTGTATTTGAGTATAGTTGACAATGTTATTAGTTTCAGGTGTGCAACATAATGATTCAGTTTCTCTCTATGTTATGCTATGCTCACCACAAGTATAGCTACCATCTGTTACCATAAAGTGCTACTGCAGGGGCGCCTGTCTGGCTCAGTCAGTTAGACGTCTGCCTTGGGCTCAGGCCGTGATCCCAGGGTCCTGGGATCAAGTCCTGCCTTGGGCTTCCTGTTCCATGGGGAGTGTGCTTCTATTCCCTTTGTGCTCACATGCTCACATGCTCTCTCAAGTAAGTAAATAAAATCTTTGAAAAAATAAAGGCAATAATATTAAGAATGAATTTTAAAAATGCTATTACAATATCATTAACTATATATTCCCTATGCTGTGCCTTTTATTCTCATGACTTATTCAGTCCATAACTTGAAGCCTGTATGTCCCACTTGTCTTCACCCATTTTGCCCATCCCTTACCCCTCTGCCCTTTGGCAACCCTCAATTTGTTCTCTGTATTTGCATTATTTGTTCTTTCCTTTTTGTTTATTCATTTGTTTTGTTTTTTAGATTCCACAGATGAGTTAGAATTTCTTTATTTATTTAAGACTGAATAATACAAATACTGTATGGTCTCACTTTTCTGTGGAATCTAAAATAGTCAAACTCATAGAAGGAGAGAGTAGAATGGTGCTTGCCAGGGGTTGAGGGGAGAGGGTGCAAAATTTAAGTTATGCAAGATAAGTTCTGGATATCTACTATATAGCACAGTGCCTATATCTAACAATACTGCATTATATACTTCAAATTTTCTGAAAGGGTAGAGGTTGTGTTAAGTGTTCTTACCACAAAAAGGTAATAAAAGGGGTGTGAGAAAACTTTGGAAGGTGATGGATATGTCTATGGCCTTGGCTGTGGTGATGGTTTCATGGCTACATACTTATCTCCACACTCTATATGAAACATGTATAGCTTTCTATGTGTAAATCATACCTCAATAAAGTGTTTTTAAAAGAAGAATGTCTTAGTCTGGGTTTTCCCAGAAGCAGACCTCAAGGAGAAGACTCAAGGACAAGTAGTTTTTCTGATGGTGAGGAGAACATTGGTAGGGGAGTAGCGAAGTGAGACAGGTAAGAGAAGGCAGCCAAAAAAGCCAGTACTCTGGATGATTGGTGCTTAATCTCATGCGAAAACTCTAGGAAACACAGTTTACCTCCTGAGGGACAAGGGACCTGGGACATTTATATACTTAGTCATTGGTCTGAGCCGTCAGGGAGTTGGGTTGATGCTAAGTCTAGCCTGCTGTTAGAGCAGCAAGGTGGACTTTGGTGGTCTGAAGAAGCCCTTGGGCACAGGCATAGAGGTTCTGGAAATTGGAAAACAGGGTGGCATTCAGTGATTTGGTAAGGATTAAGGTAAGAGGATATGGGCTGGGCCACACAGACGTGGAGGGAAAGCTGTCTTTCCATAATAAATGAAAGCACTCTTGCTACTTCAAAGATGGAGCTGATGCCTGGAAGGAGCAAACTGAAGTAACTATAAGATTTTGTTAGAGGTGTAGTAAGATAGAAAGACATGGCACAACGGGTTGGTTTTAGCACTAGAATTTTCTCATGCTGTAGGTAAACAGGCTTCATAGGAGATGGTACCTTCCGGTGGAGACACTAGATGGTGCCGTTCTCTAAGTAGAAATCTACAACCAGATTTTTTTTTTTTAATGCTGATCTATTATTACAGTTTAGCACACAATTTTAAATCAGTTGGACTTCAGTCAATCAAAAGTATTTACTGAACACCCATTAAGTACCAGAGTTGTGCCTGAAATAGAAAGGAAAGTGGTATTCAGAAGAGAGAGGCAGCAAAGCACAAAACCCAAGCAGCAGCTTTCCAATTTAAATCAGCCTGGATTTTTCCTTTTTTAGAGAACCTTTAGAGAATTTATGGAGCGTAAGAATTTTATTTTATTGTGAAAGAACTTTGTATTAATGGAATAATATTTAGTATCTGTTTTTGACTATATTGTTTCTTGAATATTACATATTTGGTTACTGATGAACTATATTTGCTTTTTGACTTTATGATGAAATTAAAAACCTTGTTCTCCATAAAATACTATTTTAATATCCTTCTCAAATATACCTTGTCCATGAACCTTTTCCTATAAATCCCACTAGCTGTAATTACTTCAAACTTCTTTTATTACCCTGAGTACCCCTAGGGAGTCTTTATAGCAGTGCTTCTTAAACTTTCATGTCCATAACAGGTACCTGGGGATCTGGTTAAAAAGCAGATTCGGAGTTCATGGTCTGGGGTACAGCCTGATAGCTTGCATTTCTAATAATCTCCCAGATGATGCTGATGCTGCCGCTCCACAGACCACACTCCGGAGTAGATTTCGTTCTTGTAAATATGGTCATTGAATGAGATTTGCCGCAGTTAAAACCATGTTTTAATTTCCTGTAGGAGAAGCTCTTTCTCCCTCTGCGACTCTCCGTCTCTTCCTCTTCAACCTCTTTTACCCCATCCCCATCATGTTCTTCCAATTGACTGTACATTGCATACACTAGTGACTCAGTAGAGGTCAATGCTTAAGAAAATAATTGTTTCTTCCTAAAACATGGAGTGTTGCATAGTTTCCATTTGTCCTCCAGAGCCATTCTCCTTTAGTCTTTACCCTGCTGTCTGCTCTGAGATCCTGGCCTATATGTTCTCTGGCTTCCAGGTGGGTTTAGTCTATGGGGGAACCGAGGAGAAAGTCTGAGAGAGAGAGAGAGAGATCAGATATTTATCTCCTGGCTCCCTTGCTGCAAGGTCACCTTGGGCTGGCTGAGAACTTCTACTTCTTTCACACAACTCTTTCCTTTTAGGTTCTGGAAATTGCTCTCTTCCCTACTCTCTTGGGGCCTAGGGGAAGTAACTGTCCCTATAGTATTAGTCCTGGGTTTCTTGTGGTTCCTCTACATCTCACCCACACATTTTTAAAAAAGTTCCTTTTTAAAGAAGTCCTACTCAAATAAACCTAATTTAAGTGTACCAACCCATTGGGACCCTGACTGAAACACTTGGTTACCACTCATTTTGGAAATATATTGAGTGAGCTGTAGGAAAACCTAAACAGAACTTGAGCCAAATAGAAAAGGCTCTATTTTGACAAATATTTAATTGGTTTACAATTTCATGGACACGTCAGTATTGCATGACATTATCACTCTTTTGGGGCAATGAATGAAAGTTGGCTTAGGTTTTCCATGATCTCCGTGGTATTTTAAATATTCAGACAAATACTTTTTTTCCTCTGGTCAATATGGGTCAGAGTCGATAGAGCTGAGCAGGGGGTTCCTGGCTTGTTAGAGATCTCCCAGCCTGCTGGTCTCATTGCAACTGATCATGACAGACAACAGAAGTGATAAATTTAAGTTAGCCTGAAGAACAACAGTGGTAATTTTCTCTTTTTGACTTACCTTCTATCTGAACAGATTAGCCTTGCTCTTCTCTTATGAGTCCATTCGATATCTGCGATATCTGCGTATATATCTCTGAGTATTTACTAAAAAAACAGAGCTTTCTTGTGTCTGATTGCAGGAGATCTCACTTTTTGTAAAATGTATCCATCACCGTATTTAATTTGCACCTATTAAAATGTCAAAGAATGATCCATCATGAATTTGACCTGGAATATTCCAGGGTGATAAAGTTTTTAGTCCTCTTAAATGTGGCAGGGATTTTCTTCTGGGCTGTGTTGACTCCTTCTTCATTAGGCTCTAACACTTGAGGCTGCAAATTCATTCTTCTCCTAAATAAATGGTCACGGTGTTTACCAGAATTTTATTACTATGGCAGAGACCTCATCATTGGGATTTTTTTTAATGGGGAAATTTCATGGCCTGTTTTCAAGGTTATTAGTCAGAGCACCAGATATGTAACAAGGTTTTATTTTTCTTTTATAGTTATTGTCACAAGAGATGCCATCATAGCAGTTTCTGTTGCTCAAATGATCATGGCTAGCAGGAACTTTTTCATTTGAGACAATTAGGAAATCTAGTTTGGAATGTTTAGAAAAATAAACAACCATTGATGGCTCACTAATTGATTTCTTCTCAGCTTTAATCATTCATCCATTCACCATCGGGTGATTGAGAACGATTGCTAAGTATATAGATAGGGATAGTAAATAATCTGTTTTTTCACAGCGCTCATCTCTTGGATGAGTAGCTTCTATATACAAATTAATTATTTATTTTACAATGAGAAGTATATTAGGTACATGACACAGAAGAAGGAGGGCATAACTTGACCATGAGGAGAAGGGTTGGTTCAGAGAATTTCATACAGTAGTTGACATCTGAGTGAGATTTTGAAGGTTGAATAGGAGATAAAGAGGAGGCAAGTAGGTAGAAGCCAATTTATAAAAAGTCTTACACCTCCTGCTAAGGAAGTTGGTTTTTATCCTGTAGACAATGAAAGCGTTTAGAGGATTTTACCTAGGGAAGAGATAGGATCAAGTTAGCATTTTGTAAACACCTTTTCGGCAGGCCTGTACGGGATGCCCTGGAGGGGAGGGGTGGGGTTGCGTGTTGATGAGGCTGGAGATAGGGAAAGTAACTAGTTGCTACGGGAAGGAGCCCACACAAGAGCTAAAAACAGCCTGAACTAAGGCTGTAGTAGTGAGAATAAAGAGAAAGAGGCATATTCAAGAGATAATTAGGAGGTAGAATTGGCAAGGCATAATGTCTGAGAAATTATGGCTAAGATATGGAGTATACAAAAGAGAATATGTTGGGAAAAGGAATAGTTTGAAAGGATGAATTTACTTTTGGATTCTTTAAGGCTGTGGCACTCTTGACAGACAGTTAAACTACTAGATAACCCTGGAGCTCAGAAAATTAACTCTGGAGTAGAGACACATGTTTGGAAATCAGGGCGTAGTTAAAACCAGAGGAGTAGATGGGATGTTTGAGGGGTTGAGTGCAGAGCTGAGCTGTCTAAACTGGTTTTCTGTCTTGATACTTTTGTGTGTGTGTGTGTGTGTGTGCACGTGCGCAACACTCTGATCTAATGTTGCTAATGACAGGATGGTTTCCATCAGGATGGGGAGTGGGAGGGACATGTTCTAAGCTAAAAATCACTAGAAGAGGGACTGAGAAGTTGCTTTATGAGTATAGGAAAAGAATGAAAAAGTAAAGTCCCAACATTCAAGAAAAGAAAGTTTTAAGAAAGCAAAACTCAGTTGCATTAATGGAATAGATTCGTTTAAATTTTTAAAAAGAGAGAGATTTTTAGTTTTTTAAAACATGTGCAGTGATAATCATACTTAAGCAGAGGTCTCATTTTAGCATGGAACATGCGTGACTCTGAAGTCAGAAACGATTGAAAAAGACCCCCCAAGCATTGGAAATGGTTGTCACAGACTGCTTTGCTAAAACTGTGTCTTTGTTAGGCTAATCTTTAGTTCATTTTGAGCCATTTTTGTTATTTTTAATTTCAGCAAGAAGTATTTTGAACACGTATTTAAAATTATTTTCTTCAGTATCTGCCTAATCATTGTTCCTTCTATTCTAAAATTTTTTTCTCTGGTAAAATCAGGGATAGAAAGCCTGCTTTCCTAGAAACAGAATGATATACTCAAACTGCTGAGAGTTTTATTAGAATGCAGTGTCCAAACATGGGTATGATAGTAGAGTTCCTTCCTTCCATCCTGTGACTAACATTTGGTGGATCCAACTTGCAAAACCTGCTCCACGAGAGCCTGAGAGTGCAACATGCAAGCTCCATGCTGCTCCTAGTTTTGCTGCTGTTAATCAGATGGATTACATTCTCTAGCAATGGGGATGTCAAGCTATGCTGTACTGGAATCAGCAGAGAGAGTAAAAGGAGTTAGGTCAGTAAAGAGCTTCACAAAAATGTTAGAGGAAACATGTGCTTGTACATATATATACCTATGTTTATGTCTGGTTCAGTCCTCTGAAGCCAGGCTGGGAAGGTAAGTCCCCTTTTCTTGCATGCTTCTGTGGGGAGGTTCTGGGATCCTGCCAAAGGTTCTGTCACTGAGCTGTATGCCCAGGCTGGATGCGAAAGCTTGGTAGGGTTTGGATATGAAAGCAGGAAGACCATGACTTGAAAAGTAAATGGAATTGGATGGGAAGAGCAGAAAACAAGCTCAAAAAACAATGGAAATACCCAGATCTGGATAGTAATTATTGAGATGAGACCCGAAGGGAGCTAATGCCTACCTTCTAGAAGTAGGTAGTGGCTGGGTGGTTAAAAGCCCACTAAGAGAGTACATCCTGCTAAGAAAGTTAGATTTTTATCCTGAAGGCAGTGGGAAGCCATCTGCTATCTCAGATCTTTGGTTTAAATATGGCATAGGATATCCTAAGATTTCTGTGCATTTCTTCTACATGAATGATTTTCATTCAGGTTTATTGAGATATAATTTACATAAATAAAACTCACTCTTTTTAGTGTATAATTCCGTATATGTTGACAAACACATACAGTCGTGTAACAACCACCCTAAGTTATAGAATAGTTACATAGCCCACAGAATTCCCTTGTGGCCATTTGTAGCCAACTTTTCCCTCCACCCCAGCCTCTGGCAACTACTGGTCTGTTTTCTGTCCCTGTAGTTTTGCCATTTTGGCACAGCCATTATGGAAAACAGTTTGGCAGTTTCTTCTAAAGTTAAATATACACTTACCATATGACTCAGCAATCCCACTCTTAAGTATTTACCCTGAAGAAATCAAAACGTATGTTAACATAAAACTTGTATGTGAATGTTTATAGCAGCAGTATTCATAATTGCCTCAAACTGAAAACAATTCAAATGTCCTTCAGTAGGGGAATGGATAAACAAACTGGTACATCCATAAAATGGAATACTACTCGGCAATAAAAACAAATTCTCTACGGATATAGGCACAACGTGAGTGAATCTCAAATACATTATGTGAAGTGAAGAAGGCCTCACAAGGTTACATACTGTGTGATCCACAGTGACTGTACCATTTTGCATCCCCACCAGCAAAGTGTGAGAATTCTAGTTACTTTACATCCTTGCCAGCACTTGGTAGGGTTCGTTTTCTTAATTTTAACTATTGTAATGATGTGTAATGTTATTTCATTATGGTTTTGATTTGCATTTTCCTAATGACTAATGATGTGGAACATCTTTTCATGTTTATTCATTATCCATATATCTTTTTCTGTAAAGTGTTTTCAAATCATTTGCCCATTTTTTTTTAATCGGGTTGTTTGTTTGTTTGTTTGGTTGAGTTTTGACAGTTCTTTATGTATTTTGGAGACAAGTCCTATATCAGATATATGTTTTGCAAACATTTTCTCCCATTCCATGGCCTGTTGGTTCATTACTTTAGTGTTTTTGGCAGAGTAGAAGTTTTTAATTTTGATGAAGTGCAATTTGTTGTTTTTTTCCTCTTTTAAATGTCCTGATATTGGGATTCTATATGAGAACACTTTGCCTAACTCAAGGCCACAAAGACTTTCTCCTATATTTTCTTTTAGAATATTTACGTGGGTCTGTTTCTGGACTCTGTTCTGTTCCATTGATCTATGTGCTTATCCTTTTGCTAGTAGCACACTGTGTTGATTTTTTTTATAGTAAGTTAACCGATTAACTAATCAGGTAGTGTGAATCCTCCAACTTGGTTCTTTTTCAAAACTATTTTGGCCATTCTTAACTTGATTCTATGTGCAGAGATCATTCTTCCAAATAAGGTCACATTCACAGGTTCTAGGTTAGACATGAAGTTTAGGGGGCCACTATGTAACCCAGTATACATATGCCACTATTAAAAAGCAGGCTGTGTATACTCGTGCATATATGCACCATTAAAAAGGATATATTTATATCCTTCTGAAACATGCTTTTTAATGGCTACATTTTTTTCATCCTTTGGTTAACTGAGTTATTTTTTAAATTTTAGTCATCTAGGCTATTACTACTGAATTTCTATGTGAACTAACACTGTAGTAAATATTCTTATATATAAATCTTTGTGTGTATCTCCAAAAAGTTCTTTGCCACAAATTCCTAATTGTGGAATTAGGAATGAGTTCTATTACTTTTAATCTAATCTTTTATAAGATACTTTGTGTAAAAGCATTTTGGCAAAGAAACTCCAGGTAACTTCCTGTTCCAAGGCTAGAATTCTAGGTAATGCCATCTTTTGTGTTTGAATTTAAATTTTTTTCTAAATTTCCCCCTAAAAGGGAAGTAGCTCGCTGAAATGAACAAACATATACAAATACACAAATACCCTTTTGTATATTTGGCAAACACCTAACTGGCTCCCTGTAGGCCTCTTATATGGTTATGCTTAAAACTTATGCAAGGAAAAGTAATCAAAATCACATTTCATTGTATTACCAAAACATCAGTCAAACACAAACAGTTCAATGAGGTATGTGCTGTTTGTTTCTCCGGTATGGACCTCTTGTCAATGCAGAGAAGGCCTTTGTGAAATCATTTTTTGTTATATTGTCAAAATATGATTTGGATGTCATAGTACTGTGGTATCTATGAGGTGTTTTTGATTGCTTATGGAATAGCAGCTCTTGGTTGAAATGGAGTCATTGCTAAGGGTCAAGCTTTGTCATTTATTTGGAAATAAAGTTTGTTGCTATTGAAATTCCTCCTGTGCAACTTGGGAGAAATACATAGGAAATGCTTGTAACTTATTCTGATGCCAAGCTAACCTGATGCCAAGCTAACTACATGCTTAGTTTGCATGTAACAGTCATTTTGGATAAGCCAGTTTAGTTACTTGAGTATAATTTTTATGAAAATGTAAGAAAAACTCACTAACTTTTACACTAATTTCTGGGTTTTGGCATGGATAAAGCTTTCTGGTGGTTCGGTTGCTTGCGAGAAATGACTTCTTTAAAATCTAATGACTGAATTATAGGAAAGTCATAATGTGGTATCACTGTTGCTCCCAAAGGCCCTGTTTTCTTTTAAAGCCAAATGTCATGACCAACAGCTTTATGATTACTTTTAAAACATTGCTGGCTGGGACTGGAAAAAAATTGGCTTCATGGAGCTTGCATTGGTTTTAAAAATCCACACTGGTTTAAAATTGATAGACAAGCAATGGCCTGAAGCAAATATGGTCAAATATACCCTATGAACAGATTTTGGTATCAGGGTTATTCTGGCCTTATAAACCAAATTGGAAAGTTTCTTTTTTTTTAGGTTTTCTGAAAGACTTTGTGTAAGATTGCCATAATTCTTTCTTTTTAAAAAAATTTTTATTTGAATTAAATTTAATTAACATATAGTGTATTACTAGTTTCAGAAGTAGAGTTCAGCGATTCATCAGTTCCATGTAACACCCAGTGCTCATTCCATCAAGTGCCCTCCTTAATGCCCATCACCCAATTACCCCATCCCCCCCACCTACCTCTCCTCCAGCAACCTATAGTTTCCTATAGGTCCTTTACGTCTCTGGTTAAGTTAATTCCAAGGTAACGTATAGTTTTTGGTGCTATTGTAAATGGGATGGAATTCCCTAATTTCTCTTTCTTCAGTCTCGTTATTCGTGTAGAGAAATGCAACTGATTTCTGAGCATTGATTTTGTATCCTGCCACATTACTGAATTGCTCTATAACTTCTAATAGTTTGTGAGTGGGTTCTTTTGGATTTTCCATATAGAGTATCATGTCATCTGTGAAGAGAGACATTTTGACTTCTTCTTTGCCGATTTGGATACATTTTATCCCTTTTTGTCGTCTGATTGCTGTTGCAAGGACTTCTAGTACTATGTTGAATAATAGTGGCGAAAGTGGGCATCCTTGTCGTGTTCCTGATCTTAAGGGAAAGGCTTTCAGCTTTTCCCCATTGAGAATGATATTTGCAGTAGGCTTTTCATAGATGGTTTTTATGAGCTTGAGAAATGTACCCTCTATTCCTACAATTTGAAGGGTTTTAATCAGGAAAGGATGCTGTATTTTGTCAAATGCTTTTTCTGCATCAATTGAGAGGATCATATGGTTCCTGAGACTTTTCTTGTTGATATGATGTATCACGCTGATCGATTTGTGAATGTTGAACCATGCTTGCATCCCAGGTATGAATCCCACTTGGTCATGATTAGACAGACATTTTTTAACCTTTGTTTTTCCATTTTTTAATTGATTTCCTTTTATATTTTTATTACTTTCTGTCTTCAACTTAAGATTTTATTTATGTATTTTAGGGAGAGAGAGAGAGAGAGCGAGGAAGAGCGAATGCCCGAGCAGGGGGCAAGCAGAGGGCAAGCAGAGGGGGAGGAGGAGAGGGTAAGGGAGAGGGAGACAATCTCCAGCAGACTCCATGCTGAGCAAATGTGGGCTGGTCCCATGACCCTGAGAGCATGACCTGAACTGAAATCAAGAGTCGGAGCCACCCAAGCACCCCTTAGGTTGGATTTTGTTTCTCCCTTTTAAATTCTAGCTTCTCAAGATGGAAGCTTTCTTTTTTCCTAATATAAGCATTTTAAAGCTATAAGTTTCCCTCTAAATACTGCTTTAGATAAAACCCATAAATTTTGATATGGTTTATTTTCATTGTATAGTTCAAAATATTTTCTAATTTTTTTGTGATTTCTTCTTTGACCCATGGCTTCTTTAGAAAATATGGTTTAATTTCTAAATATATGCAGATTCTCTAGTATTTCTTTGTTATTGATTTTTAAGTAAATTCTCTTCTGGTCAGTAAATAAATAGTTTGATTTCTATCTTTTTAAGTGTATTGAGACTTTCTTTCCAGCTATTACCTGCGCACATGAAAAGAATTGTTTTTTTTGCATTTGTTGGCTGCAGTGTTCTATAAATGTTAATTAGGTCAAGTTGGTTGAAGTATTGTTCAGGTCTTCTATGCCTTTACTTATTTTTTTTTCATCATTCATTAATTGGGTTGGGGGAGAGAGAGAGGGAGGGGGAAGAAGGGAGAGAGAGGGAGGGGGAACTATTAAAATGGCAGCTATGAGTTGTCTATTTGTACTTTCCGTTTGGCCAATTTTTGCTTCATACATTTTGAAGCTCTGTTATTAGGTATGTACCAATTTAAAATTGGGTCTCCTTGATGAATGTCCTTTTTATCATTGTGAAATGAACCTTTTTATCTTTAGCAAAACTCCTTGTTTTAAAATCCACTTCAATTTTAATATAGCTTAGTGTTTGTGTGGTATGTCTTTTTTTTTTTTTTTAAAGATTTTATTTATTTATTTGACAGAGATAGAGACAGCCAGCGAGAGAGGGAACACAAGCAGGGGGAGTGGGAGAGGAAGAAGCAGGCTCACAGCAGAGGAGCCTGACGTGGGGCGATCCCATAACGCCGGGATCACGCCCTGAGCCGAAGGCAGACGCTTAACCGCTGTGCCACCCAGGCGCCCCTGTGTGGTATGTCTTTTTCTGTCCCTTTCCTTTTATACTATTTGTGTCTTTATATTTAAAGGTGTCTCTTAAAATACCATATAGGTGGATTTTGCTTTTTTAAAAAAAAATCTAGGGGGGTGCCTGTCTCAGTCGTTAAGCATCTGCCTTTGGCTCAGGGTGTGATCCCAGAGTCCTGGGATCGAGCCCCACATCAGACTCCCTCCTCTATTGGGAGCCTGCTTCTTCCTCCCCCACTCCCCCTGCTTGTGTACCCTCTCTCGCTGGCTGTCTCTCTGTCAAATAAATAAATAAAATCTTTAAAAAAAATCTAGTCTGACAACCTCTGTTCTTTAATTAGAGTGATTTGTTCATTTTTATTTAATGTATTTAAAAAACAGTTGGCTTTAATTTTACCATCTTGATGTTTGTAAGGGGAAATCCCTAATTTGTAGCATTTTCTGATTTCCACTTATAAATATGCCCACTATGGCCCATTTCAAGTTACCAGCATGACAGCAAATTAGAGATGCGCATTTGGTTCTCAGAGTTGGTATAAACTGGCTTCAGCACAATGCTACATGGAATTTAGTGGGGGAAAATAAGGTTGTCTACAAATACCCATAATACATGATAAAATAGAATTGTTAAAAGAAATGGGTAAATTAAAAGTTACGAAAATTTAAAGGAAGATACTACCTTTTCCTGGATGTTTTAATGTATTTGCACATGGGTGGGGTCAATGTGGATTCTAGGACTAGTCTTCAACTTGCTAAAGGTTTTTAATTTACCCTGAGCAAAGGGAAATTGCCATTTTATACAGAGTGGTCAAGCTAGGGTTCTGTGAGAAAGTGGCATTTTAGCAGAGACCTTAAGGAAGTGAGGGAGCAAGTCATGCAAGTGTCTTCTGGAAGACCATTCAAAGAAGCAGGTGTAGGGCATTTGGAAGTTGATTCTCAATAATAGTATTACTTAGGATATTTCTGGACATTTGTATTTGGGAATTCAGAATGGCATAAATGTATTATAAGAAAATGCATTATCTCACATCTTAAGAAGCCCAGTAGGTGCTCAGGGTTGAGTAATTCAGTGGCTCAGCAATGTCATCAGGGACCCAGCTTTTCCATCTTTCTGCTCTTCCCTTTTCCCTTCAGCTTGTTCTCCTGATGATATCAAGATGACTGCCTCACTTTCCAGGATCATATACAGACACAGTAATACCCAGTAGAAGAGAGACTCTTCATCACTTTTTGGGGGGACTGTTTAAAGTTCAGTTGCTCATAAAAGTAAAAAGGATCAAATAAAAATCATCTCCATCCATCACATAGATGTAATCATTGTTAATGTTTTGACATACTTGGTTCATCTATTTTTTGATGAATAATTTTAAATTATTGACATCATGAAATTTCTTTGTAATGTATCTCTGAAAAACAAAGATATTTCCCTAACTAATCACCATATTATTATCATACCTAGTATTTAATAATTATCCCTTAATAGCATCTAATATTCTGGTCATATTCAAATTTCACAATTTCCCCCAAAATATCTTTTGTGGCTGGTTTGTTCAAAACAAAATCCAATCAAGGATCATTCATTATATATTATTGTCATATCTCTTAAATCTCTGTTGGTCATGATTCTAGAACATTACCTGCCTTTTATTCCCCGTAAAATTGAAATGTTGAAAGGCCCAGTTCTGTTGTCCTACAGAATGACTCAAATTCAGATTTGTTTGATTGTTTCTTTGAAGTGTTTTTCTGTCCTCCATATTTTCGGTAAACTAGACGTTAGAACTAAAGAGTTGTATAGATTCAGATTAAACATTTTTAGAAGAAATACTTAATAGGTGACATGTACTTATTGCATCGTATTAAGAGTCATGTAATAGCTGATTGCTCCATTCTTAGTCATGCTAAAATAAGGGGATTTCAGCCTGGTCTCTCTATTATAAAATAACATTTTATAATAACATTCTCCCTACAACTAGTAAATAATTTGAGGGTTGATACTTTGGCACTGGATATAACTTATCCAGTTCCCCATTAACATTTTTACCTAATGGCTTTAGCTTCCACTGAAGATAGTTACCTGAATCAATTGTCTTACTAGTGTTTACAAAATGATATTTTTTAGCTGAGACTCTAATGGAAAGAGGAAGATCAACTAGGATTATTTATTAGGTTACCCTGAAGTACTAGAGATGCAAGATAAATAGTTGACTCTTTTACCAATTTTCAAAGTAAGGTTTTTGTTTAATAGTGATGATTGAATTTGTTTTGGCTTTATTTTTTAAAAATAGTATTTTGAGCTCTTGTATTTTTACGTATTTAAAAGTTTTCAATCAGTTATAATCCTTATTCTTCTGATACTCAAGTCCCAATTCTGGTCATGGGGAGACCCTTTATAGATAGTAGCTGTTGTGTCCTTTTGCTATGACTCCATTCATCTTTGAAAACTCCTTTGGTTTCCCACAAAGCAAGATGTCCTTTGTACATTCTCTGCCCCAGACCTGAAATTAGTAATTTCTTCAAGGAGCCCTACGTAGTGTGCTTCTCATTAAGAAATAAGGAACTTTATTTATAAGCCCGATAGCATATTTCACCTCTTGCTTCATTGGTCAGACCTGCCTTACGTGCCCCTTCCTAAAACACTCCCTGGTTAGAGGAATGGGATCCCTAGAGGAGGGTTTCAGAGGTTCTGTTAGAAAGTATAAAGGCAGGGCAGACAAAGTAGAGTAAATAATTTCTAGGTTGCAAAATCCAGTGTCTTCTACACTAATTCAAGTGATGAATTGCCAGTTTATCAATTTACATTGTGAACTATCTCTGGCAAAATAGTGGCTCACAGTAATTTATATGGGTATGCTCAGTCAAGAGGTCATCAGTCACATGTTTTCTTGGTAAGTAACAGGAATTGAGTGGACTTAGGGAATAATTCCATCAAGTTTTACAGCCGTTTGTAAAAATGATTTCAGTCTATATAACCATGAGAGATTAATAGAATCAAGGCATTCTCTTGCTGGAAATATTTCTTTTTTTTTTTTAAAGATTTTTATTTATTTATTTATTTGACAGAGATAGAGACAGCCAGCGAGAGAGGGAACACAAGCCAGGGAGTGGGAGAGGAAGAAGCAGGCTCACAGCAGAGGAGCCTGACGTGGGGCTCGATCCCATAACGCCGGGATCACGTCCTGAGCCGAAGGCAGATGCTCAACGACTGCGCCACCCAGGCGCCCCTCTTGCTGGAAATATTTCTAATAAACGGTGATATTTTACTGCCCAACATTTTGGAATAAGGTAGTCATGGATTGGAAAGCCAGCTCTTCTACCTACTGGCTATTGCCTAATCTCTCTGAGGCC
This sequence comes from Ailuropoda melanoleuca, assembly GCF_002007445.2. Lineage (NCBI taxonomy): Eukaryota > Metazoa > Chordata > Mammalia > Carnivora > Ursidae > Ailuropoda > Ailuropoda melanoleuca. Next base: position 19,666,714 of record NC_048238.1, on the reverse strand, counting down.
TCAGTTACTGCATCTATAAAGTGGAAAGACTAAAATGCATTTGATGGAATATTTGAAGCTTAACTGATATAAAGCACCTAGCCCAAATGCATGCACACATAGTATTCAATAAGTTTTCATCACAGGGCTCCTACTCCCTCCCTCTTCGATTATCACAATTTTCTTCCTATATGCATTTCCTCATTTCAGAAAAGTTGGTTTCCAAGGCTGTAGTTTATCTGCCAGTAGTTATATTTTAGATTTCATTTTGGGGAAGAACCCAAGCCTCTTTATGAGATTTAGAAAATCATTCTCTTTTATCAGCAACCGATGTTTTTAGCAGTTATCTTTTAGATGGAGTTATCTGTTGGGGAGGCATCTAGCCTTCATATGCTAGCTCTTATTAACTGTTATTTCAGAGGGTATATTTTCTAACCTTTTACCAAATTCAGGGGCACACCTCTTGGGGCCCTTCTTCCTTGTATGAACTGATTACAAATGACTCTCAGAAAGCAGTCTCTAACAGCTCAACAGATGATCAGAGACAACAAAAAGAAGCAATATAAAACTATCTTCACTTAATGCCCTTGGTAATTGCCTTTCAAAGCTTTAGACATTCATGGGAAAGTAAATGCACAATCAGCCTTGATTATCTGATGCTGGTTATCATCCCCATCAGCTTGGCCTCTGTCCCTTTGCTCTGCTCTCACCTGCTGATTGACCAGTTCACTCTTCATTAACAGTTTTTAGAAAGATGGGCAGAGAAGGAAAAGTTGTTACATTTAAGTCAGTCTGCTTAGGTTAAAAATAGTTCATGTAAGATGGTTTCCTTCAAAGTAGAGGAAATAGAAGAGATTAAAACAGAAAACTAAAATGATGTGTTTTTTTGTGTATTATTTGGTGATTTGATATGATTCATGAGTTTCCAGCTCTAATGATAATGGTAAATGAGAGCTGTAACTATATATATTTAAAATATTATTATATGGAATGATCCTAATTTTGCAATACACACACACACACATACAGGAATAGAAGGAAATATATCAAAATTTAATGATGGATTTCTTTGGTGATGGAAGTTTTATTTTCTTTTTTCATTGTTCAATGTTTTTTATATTATATACAATGAGCCTCTTTTATAATAAGAATAAAAGATATTGTGGGTATTATTTTTTTAGAGAGGATGGGGGAGAGGCAGAGGGAGAGAGAGAATCCCAAGCAGGCTCCATGCCCAGCACAGTACACAACGTGGGGCTTGATCTCACAACCTTGAGATCATGACCTGAGCTGAAATCAAGAGTCAGATGTTTAACCAACTGAGCCACCCAGGTGCCCCAATATTATGGTTATTTTATTAAAGTTCATTGTGAAAGATGAAGAACAAATGGATGCAGTGATTTAATATTTTGTAAGTGTGTGTTGACTACTACCTGAAGCTTTTAGAAGATTGACTAGGCAGTGTTCCTTTAGGAGGCCCATCAAATTCTGTGGAACAGACATAAGAGAAAGTGCTGATGGATCAGGGTAGATGAGAATATTTGGTAATCTAGTACGGGGCTCAGAAATGTTCCTTTAAATTTAACTTTTTGGTCAAGAAGCCTGAGGCCTTTGGACCCCAACCACTTCATTTTGCCTTCACTTTTTAGGAAACTTAGGAAACAGAATTTGGGGACTTAATAAGGGTTTATGTCCTTTGGCTCCTATTTGCCATTTAGAGACCCAGACATTTGGAATTGTGTCTCTTCCCTATCTTAGCTAACCTTGCCCCAGAAGCAGACTCTGAGGCAAGGATTCTAGTATAAGACATTAATTTGGGAGGTGATCCTGGGAAGTCCTGGCAGGAGAGTGGGGGCATGAGGAATGGAAGGGAAGGGTGTGTGTATCAAGCAAGTTAGCATCCTGTGTAATTGTGCTACACACACAGGGAGCCAGGAATGGAGTAAGTGCTTCAGAGCTATCTCATCCAGTCATTGGCTAAAGGCTGCTCCTGGGGGCATCCATTGCCAGCCATTTCTAGCATACCACAGGTAGCAAAGTGGGCTCTGGGAGCCAATGAAAGCTCACAGGTGGAGAACTGCAGGTGTTGGCAGTCAGCAGTGGGCCAGGAGTTCAGGACAATAGTGAGGCCTGAGGTGATACAGGCAGGCTCTCACATATCTGTTGCACTTCCCCCTTCATTCACAGTGTAATATCTCATGAAGCAAAAGCAATTGTTTCTTTGCTTGGAAACAAAGCCTGTGTTACAAAATGCAAAAGCAAAATATTTGGTAACAAGTGCCAATAAAGGGTACACTATCGGGCTGGTCACTTCTGTGGTTAAATGAAGCTCAGTCTTGCTGGGGCCTTTGAGAGATAGTAAAAAAGCACACCTCCAAGTTATCCCACCCAAGGAGCAAGGAAGCTGGGGGTTTTAGTCCTCCAATTGAATGATTACTGACTGAGAATTGCTCCTGGGGAAACTCCTGGGCACTTCCCTCCTGACTCTCTCACAAGCTGAGAAAGCCCTCGGGTGGAGAGCCGCAGGTGCCGGCAGTGGGAGGAATGCTGAGATGAAGAGGCTCCAGTGTCAAGGCACTGGCTGCTATCTGCTCCAGTATTGTGGCCTGGGCAACAGTTATGACCATTGTCCCTGTGGCAGGGGGAGGAGGTGACCTCTTTGCAGCGGGCAGAAGAGCCTAAGACATGAGTTCTGGTAGTGTCCATGGCTGAGCTCCCTCAGGGAGAGTAGTAGAGAAGACAAATGTAGAGCCCATGTGGGGTGCCCCTTAGAAGCGTCCCAACTTTGGGAAGGCATTAGGGAGGGATTGGGGAGTCATGGCACTTTATATAGTACATTTTTTGTGTCTAAAGGCTGTTGTGGCCTGGGCAATCCAGGTTCCAATAGAATTTTAGTGCTGGAAGGAGCATTTGGCATCCACTTCCCCCATATGATGTCCTGCTTTTCCTGCATCTGCTGGGTGGGCTATGAGTTATTTAGTCCATCTATTCTGTTATTGCATGCTGGCTGGGTCTGGGGCCCCTGGGGCAGGGAGTCAAGATAGCGTAAAAGCATAAGATCTCTTACATAGTAAGACAGTCAGACGTATTACATTGTCAACATTTACTCCCTCTTAGGTATCCACCATGTGTGGTTCTGCTAAAAACGTGCCTCTTTCTCAGACTCTTTCATATATTCTAGTCAGTATCTTTTTTGTATGCTTGGTAATTGCGACCGCATGTTGGTTCGTAGACCTGCTTGGTTCATCCATCCAGGGAAGTTTACTCCTCACCACCTCAGCTTCCAGAGTGTGCTCGAATCTGAGGAACCAGGAAAAGCTGAATGTTATTTATGGAATACAGAGTTGAAGTGCTGAGTAGGGACTTTGATAAAAGCTCAGTAACTCTGGCCTAGCTTTTCTGTTCAGATGGGCTATCGAAGAAGGATAAATTATTGAGACAAATTCAAAACCAGTCCTGACTGAATTTCTTACAGATGTTTCAACTTATGTTGTATGTTGTATTTCATTATTTGTTAGGAAAATACAGTCATCTCCTTTAATGAGATTTTAAATTTTTCTTACATTTCAATATGTGATTTTGTTTTATCTAGGGAATCCTTTCCCACACCTCCTGGATGAACACAGGTATCACTTTATAATACTTCTCCAAAAATAATATTTGATAAACTTTGCTGGGAAACTTTTTGACTCATTAATTAATTAGTAATTTGATTGATTTGCTCCTTCTATCAACAGATATACATTTTGCCTTTACCGTGTGTCTATCACTGTGCTCAGTGCTGAGTGAGCAAAATAGACATGGGCCACAACCTCCTGGAGAGTAGGATGGGAGGCGGCTGTAATACCCTGTAGAAAATGCGGCCCATGTGCCTGCTTGAGAGATCTCAACACTGGAGAGGCAGCTGGTCGAGCTCTAAGCTCAGCTCAATTTTGTCAGTCCCCACTTCACTCCAGGCTCCTTTCTCCTGTTGCCTGTTATCCCTCCGTCTGTCTCAAAGGGATTTTCTGGGCTGCTTCTTCCTTCCGATGGCTAGGTTCCCCTGGCGCTGGCTCTTGTCACACAGCCAGTTCTTGAAGGTTGTGGAGGGAATGTCACCTTGTTTTTTTCCCCCCTAAACTCTCCTTATGTATTTTGAAATCGAAGGTGATTTATGGCAATGATTCATACCCTGTAGTCCTGGGATTGAATGGCTGAGTCCCAGGAGCATAGGAGCAAGGAATGGGCTGAATCCCTCAAATTCAAACATCTAGTTGCCTTAAGCATTTGGGCATTATGCATTCAAGCAACGCTCTCTTTTTCTCGCATTTTACTTGCTGTGTGAGCAGGTGGGCGAAAGCCTAGTAGGTGTCATGGGCTAGAAAATGCTGTGAAGAATTCCTAACAGCTCCTGCCTGAACCTTCCACAGTGAAGCTGGTTTGCATCTGAGCCTGTAGTTCTGTGGCTGCAAGCTGTATTGAGTATGTGCTTATTTAATCGCCCTCGTTACACATGGTTCCTTTCTGCACGTTTGAATTTGGTGTGTTCCCTGTAGGAAACGACTTGGCTATTTTGAAACTGGTTGGCATTAAACATACTGTGGTTTCCCCTTTAAATTTGTTGGTTGGGTAAATTAACTTGGGAAAAGTGTGGAAATAAACATTTAAGGGAGGATTTTTAGGAGAGGCTAGGACTTGATTCACTATCCTTCCTGGCTACTGTTAGTGCAAGTGGATTTCTTATAGTCACATTCCTGAATCTGTCTCTCTCATGTCAGGATATTGTTAAGTACAAATGCTGCAAAAGGGAGAATTTTTTCATTATTCAGAAGAGTGAGAGAAAAATGCATGTTCACAGCAAAGAAGAAATTGACTTGAAGAATATATTAAGAATAAAGTGGCCTGGAACCGTGGTGGGGAGAAGGAAAACATTCACTAGATGGGAGAACATCTACTCATAATAGTATAATTTACTAGTCATTCATATTATTATCTCAAATTGATTAACTGTGACAGTAGATTTAACAAGAATCATTCAGAGTGCCCTACTTGCAGAAGAAAGGGTGACACATTTGTCAATTAAAGTGTTGCTGTAAATATTAGTTTTTTCACAAGGATTTCTTTTTCTCAAGGAGGAGATGTTTGAGACCCAGAACACAAATAAAATATATATGAAACGGTGCATTGTGTTATCACACTCCTGGATGGTTGGTATCTCTGCTTCACATTAAGGGTTTGATGTCATGGAAACAGCTTGTTCATTTGGAAAGCTGCTGACACTCTGTGGGAAGGCAAAGGACCAGAGTGTGTGTGTGTATGTGTTTAACATTCCCTATCAACCCTCAGAAAACAAATACCCATTCCTGCCAGATAGTATGGAATTACATGGGAGGGTTAGACTTCTTTTACTTTTGTGGTCAGAGTTTTAGAACAGAGCATATGAATCACCTAGAAGATAATGTTAAATTTGAAGATTCTGATTCAGTGAGTTTAGGGTGGGGACTGAGATTATCCATTTCTAAGGAGCTCCCAACTGGTACTGATGCTAATGGTTTGGGGATCATGCTTGGAAAACCACCCCTCTAGAGTTGCTGGTGAACGTTAGAATTACCTTCTTCTTTGACTAGTATGAGTTAATGTTTTATTAAATTTTTTAAAAGTAGTCATACTTTTAAATTGGTGCTTTTGCTGATTTCTGTATCAGTTTTAACTTTTGTCTAGAGTTAAGATGTCTTAGCAAATAAAAGAAGGTAAAAGCTACATACATGTTTACATTATTTTGAATTGGACATTGTTTGCAGACTGTCAGGTTATAGTGGAGTTTAGAGACCTAGAACGAAAACAGTTTGCAGTTTCCAACCTTAAGTAGAACCAAGAAGCCTTGTGAGAGATCAATCTGGTAAGAGCTATGACTCTTCGGCAAATTGAGAATGCCTACCGTAGTGGGTTGAATAGTGTCCTCCAAAAATTCATGCTCACCCAGAACCTCAGAATGTGACCTTATTTGGGAATGGAGTCTTTGTAGATATAACTAGTCAAGATGAAGTCATCTTGGATTAAAGAGGGCCCTAAATCCAATGGCTTGTATCCTTATAAGATGGAAAGTGCACACCCACAGACACGGAGAGAAGAGGCCATGTAACAGTGGAGACAGCAGCTGGAGTGATGCAGCTACAATCCAAAAGAACTCCAGGTATTGCTGAGAACCACCAGAAACTAAGAAGAAGCAAGGGAGAATTCTCTAGAGCCTTCATAGGAAGCATGGTCCTACTGACATCTTGATTTCAGGCTTCTGGCCTTCAGATCTATGAGACAATAAATCTCCATTGTTTTTCATTTTATTTTTAATTTTTTTCTCATTTTTAAAAAGCTATTATTTGTTTACTTATTTATTTGAGGGAGAGAATGGGAGAGAGAGAGAACATGAGAGGGGAAAGGGTCAGAGGGAGAAACAGACTCCCTGCAGAGCAGGGAGCCTGACACAGGACTCAGTCCTGGGACTCCAGGATCATGACCTGAACCAAAGGCACTTGCCCAACCAACTGAGCCACCCAGGTGCCCCTAAATTTCTATTGTTTTTTTTTTTAAGATTTTATTTATTTATTTGACAGAGAGAGACAGCCAGCGAGAGAGGGAACACAGGCAGGGGGAGTGGGAGAAGAAGAAGCGGGCTCCTAGCGGAGGAGCCTGACATGGGGCTCAATCCCAGGACTCTGGGATCACGCCCTAAGCCGAAGGCAGATGCTTAATGACTGAGCCACCCAGGCGCCCCTAAATTTCTATTGTTTTAAGCCATCAAGTTTGTGGCAATTTATTACAGCAGCCCTAAGAAACTAATACACCAACTATGACATAGTGAGCTATACAGAAGCCTGGTTTCATCAGGTTGGAGAAAATATGATCTTCTTTACTTGAGAGGGACAAGCACTTTGTTTCCTGGGGAAAGTATATGATTTTCATTCCATTGAGCCATAAATTTAAATCCTTCAATAAATTCAGGGATTGTCTGTTGTCCTATGATTTTTTTTAATAGCTTGTGATTAAATACATGGTTCCAATCACAGCTACAAAATAATAATGATAAAGTAGTAAATCTTTCATCCAGCTTTCTTCAACATCCTTAGATTATGCTTGAGGAGCTCCGTAGTAGTTGTGCTGCTGATTTCTGACTGATTTGCCATAACTGCTTAGATGCTTATGGTATTAAGGTCATGGGTTTAGTGTCCCGGTGAAACTGTTGGCTTTGTTTTAGTTCTTGGCCATAGACTTCTCACTTAACCCTGGTTAGTGTCCTTGAAAATGTTGATCAGAATTGGAATTAAGTGAAGCTATCTGGAGCAAGTTCAACACTCTAATAAACAAAATATTTCAAGGGCACAGTTTGCTAAAGGTGGGTCAGTAGGTGTCAGCTTCTCATGCAAAGGGCAATATAATGATGATGATGAGGAGAATGATATTTAATGTAACCAGGTACATGTGGGTCAGCACTTTCACTCTCCATCAGCATTTGGTTCATAGTTTGGAATATTGAGTTGTGTCTCAGATTTGATCTCAGTCTGTGCTAGATTGTAGGCACAGTTGAGATGGCTTTGAAATTTACTAAGTTAATTATTAATACAGCTGCTTTGATTTAGAGGATAAAATTAATTCCATGGATTTTTATAGTTGCCTCAGATATTGCTTTGGGAGTTCAGGGAGACATTGAAAATATTGCCCATTAATTTCTCTTAAGTCTTAGAATTGTATCCCAAATCTGACAAACTTGATCTGGGTTTTATAATGATTTCTAGCAAGATGTAAGAAACTTAACCTGTAGGGTATTCGTGTTGGTGCAAATTTGCTCTTACGGTTTACATTCTAATAGAGGAAATGGCTTGGGAGTTACTTCGTTCATGGTGAGATTCTGTGCTCAAGAATTTGAGTTTAGTAAATTTTAGTTTAGTAAAAAGCTTTACTGTATGCAGTGCTACAATAGACCCACTCTACAGTAAATACTAATTGGTAAAAATGGGTTGGTAGAGGCAAGGGCAAGGAGGAGAAACTCGTGTTTTTCCAGGGTTTGAATAACAATTTTATTACCCTAAGATGAAAGAAGGAAATAGGTTTATTTTAAAGTATTTGGGATTTAAGATAAAATTTTTTAAAAATGCTCTATCATAGTGAAGCATTTCATAGTTTTTCAGAGGTTAAGTAAATTGTGCAGTAGGTTTAGTCAGAGAAAGGGGAATTTGGCAGATTACCAGCTGATTATATTAACAAGATGCCTATCACCCTGTGGCTGCTCAGTCTGTCTTACTTGGTATCATTTATTGTATTTAGGGATGGAGGTCTCCTTAAATATCTTTTGTATTTCTAATTTTTGTTCTATCAGGAAAAATCCCAAGAAATTTTCAGAGAGAACCTGAGATACTATGCTGATGACTTCTATTTGTCCTGTTTGTGTGCCCCATTTGGCTTATTAGAGGGGGCAAAGGCTTGTTGGGACCTCATAGAGGAATGTTAGGGTGTTTCAAGGGTCTCTACATATACCCTATTAGGGAGGGGATTAAAACTAGCATTTATTTGAGTAGCAATAACCCAGCTACCTTCTGACATAGGGATTATGATTCTAGTTTCACTTTTAGGAAACTGAGGCTCAAAGAGATGATGTGTTGCTCAAGAGCACACAGTAATTATATGGGATTCTACTTAGTTTAACTCTAAAGCCCAAGTTCTCATCACTGTACCACTTTATTTTTCAAAATATAAAGTGTGAATGTAAATTATTGAGTCCCATCTCCATGTTTGCCAGGTACTTTCACATCCTGGGAGGTGATAGAGCATGATGGTTAAAAGGGCAAGCCCTGGAGCCTCATATCTGCTCCTTAATAGCTGTGTGATCCTGGGCAAGTTGTGTGCCCTCTCTGTACCTCATTTCTTCATCTGTATAAAGGGTGGTAATATTAGCACCTATCCAACAGGGTTGTGGTGAATCTGGAATGAGCAACTAGAGCAACGCCTGACACATGGTGGGCAACAGGTTAGTGTTTATCATTAAGCCTTATGATAACACTGTTTTACAGGTGAAAAACTGACTAACTTGCCTAGAGTGGTGTGGCTAGAATGGAGTAGCACAGTTGAAATGGGTTTTGAATCCAGCCTGATGATATGTCCAGGGCTCTTTTCACTGGATCTCAAGTAAAAATTATTATCAGGAGTCACCAAGAATTAGAATTAGAGAAGACATAACGTACTCTCCTGAGTCCCTGAAATGTTTGCCTTGGTGTTTCTGTGTGTGCGTGTGCATGCAGACATGCACATGCATGAGTGCACGTGCACACACACACACACTCAGAAAAAAATGCATGTGACAGCTGCTGTCAGGAGTATGTCAAATCCAGCGTCCATAACCAGAGGGCTCTGATTTTCGGTTCTGGCTCAGGAAACTGGCTATTAAGAAAGCCTTCACAGCTTCCTCACTCAGTGTTTTCCCCTGGAATTCTGACTCACTGTAGCCTGCATCCTGTTTCTCCCTGCCCAACACAAATGCTGGGATTGCTATAGATGCAGCAAGGGTCTGGTCACTGTGAAGTGAGCATGATTTGGGTCTCCTTGCTGATCTGATCCTCATATTGGTGGCTGCGTTGTCAAAGCTTTGAAGAAGATGGCCCTAGTAACCACCAAGTCCCTTCTGACTGTTGGTTCAAGTGTGAATAGGTGGCTGAGGTTGGGGCAGAGGCACTTTCCAAGCTTCTCAGCAGGAAGACTAAAGATCATATTGTCATTTACTATCACCACAGTCACTATCCCCCCTTTGTTCTCTTCTTGGTGGTCAAGGGTCTTTTTTCCTTCACATGTAAAGGGAACATGGTTTGCAAGCTAGGTTAACACAGATGTCTCCAAACATTTCTGATGGAGTTTGTTTTGATGTGGCAGTTAGCCCCCACATCTCCATTACTTCTGTTTGCCATAGTCTCTTCCTCACCTCTGTTTCACTGGAATTGATAATGATGGTGCCACAAAGAGACTTGCTTAAACTAACTTTGTTTACTTCTCATCTTTTGAGCACCACTTGTACACACCCAGCCCTAGGACTTGAGTTATGCCTTGCCTTCTCCATTCTGCCACTTACAGTGTTAAGACACATATAGAACAGCAGTTTCAATGTTCTCCATATTCTTGACGGGAGAGAGGATTGAAACTAACATTTTCTGAGTACCTAACAAGGGCTAGATGTGGTGCTGGTAAATTCACATACCCCAGGAGCCTTCTGAAATAGGGATTATGATTCCCATCCACATCCTGTTTCTCCTTTAAGGATTAGTTCAAACACTACATTCTCTGCAACTGAGGTTGTCTCTCTGTTTGAGCATCTGTCATATAGCCCCTATGGCAGACATGGTCACACCTCTATCCAATAGCCCCTCAACACACACTGCTGATTTCTGTAAGCACAAATACTGGCTTCTCAATTAGAACCCTTGCTATTGCCTGCCTATAGGTTTTGTTTCTGGTGGGATTATGCTCAGCCCATGTGCAGGATAAGTTAACGTCTCAAAAGCAGCCCTCAACAAATAACAGATGAGAAGATTTGGTGGAAAAATTCCATAGCTTCTTCACCCTTTGCTAGGATAACTGTGAAACATGTTCTACAGTGTGTCTCAGAGGTTCCCAGCAGGATTGAGCCTCAGTTGCCCACAGCAATAACCTGCTCAATAATGCACTCTTTATCAGCTTCTTTCCCTTCCCTGGCTTACTTCTGATCATCCTTACTAGAGCTTTCTGGGATCATCTCCAAAGTAAACTACTTGTAGCTGAATCTTTAGAAGAAGCCAGTCCAGAGAGACCCTTTAGATTAAGTCTTTAATGTGATTGTTTTCCACAACTTTTTTTGCAATTTTTGTGGACTGGGGTGGGGAACAGTTTCTCTCTCTCTCTCTCTTTAAGATTTTATTTATTTATTTGTCAGACAGAGAGAGGGAAAGCACAAGCAGGGGGAGTGGCAGGCAGAGGGAAAAGCAGTCTCCCCACTGAGCAAGGAGCCCGACATGGGACTTGATCCCGGGACCCTGGGATCATGACCTGTTCTGAAGGCAGATGCCCAACCCACTGAGCCACCCCAGCGTCCCTGTTTTTTTTTTCTCTTGATTCAACAATATTTATAGAGCAGTTAATGTATATAAGACACTGGCTGAATTATACAAAGGATTAAAAATTGAATGACATTATTCTTGATCTCTAGGAATTATAATATGAAAATGGATTTCAAGATAACAATCCCAGAATTTCTTTATAGTTCTTGCTCTTGGTTTTTAATTGGTGTTCTAACTGAAACAAAAGAAGTGATGTTATGGTAACACTGAGATTGAGGGGTGACACATTGTTGATGCTTCAATCTTAACAGTATTAGGTGATCTTCTGAATTAAAAAATACTCATAATGTACACTGCTAAAGCATCAAATGTCATTTTATCTCATGTTTTTTCTGATACTTGTATTCATAATATAACAGATGGCAAACAGCAGAGATACAGTTTTGAATTCTGCTTTTAAATTATCACTCTACTATGTACATTTCCATTTTTAAGACAATCTTCATAATTGTGAATAACTTAGGGAGGGGTTAAGATGGTGGAGGAGTAGGGGACCCCTTTTTCAGCCGGTCCCCTGAGTCGAGTTGGATAGGTACCAGACCAGCCTGAACATCCACGGAATCAGCCTGAGACGCAGGAAGATACATCTGGATCTCTACAAATGAACATCTCCAGCGCTGAGTATTGAGGTACAAAGCAGGGAGCCGTGAAACTGAGCACAGATATCGGAAGAAAAACGGAAAGGGGAGGGAGCCACCGCGTTTGGGCGCCGGGAAGCGGTAGCCACCTGAACGGGGGAGGGGGCAGACTTGCGGACGGCACCTGGAGAAAAAAGAATGGGACCGTGAGCGGGGAGCGCGTGCCACCAGACTTCTCACGGAACTCCGGTGTGCTCACTGGAACCAGACTGAGACCGGGAGCTCCAGGAGCACGCGGGGGCGGCTGGCGGCTGGCGGTGTTAGAAACACAAAGGACAAAGAAGCGACGGCCCTGGAAGTGAGGGCTGGGATGCCGGGTGTGGGGCACACATCCCGGGATGCTGCAGGGTTGAGCAGCACCAACAGAAACAGAGTTAAAGTGGCCAGAACAGCAGTGGAGAACGGCCTGCGATCCCCTCTGTTCTGTGACAGAGGCTGAGATTTGGCCACTGCTGCTCTGACTCTCAGAAGAGGCACAGCAAACTGCCAGTGAAAGCCACCAGAGAACAAAAGCCTGGAAATACCGGCTCATGGTGTGCCCATCCCCATCCCCCCTCGCAGGGGACATGGAGAATCTACCCAAACAGGTTTGCCTGAGTATCAANAAGGACAGAGACGTGCCGGCCCTGGAAGTGAGGGCTGGGACGCCGGGTGTGGGGCGCACAGCCCGGGATGCTGCAGGGTTGAGCAGCACCAACAGAAACAGAGTTAAAGTGGCCAGAACATCAGTGGAGAACGATCCGCGATCCCTCTGTTCTGAGACAGAGGCTGAATTTCAGCCGCTGCTGCTCTCTCAGAAGAGGCATAGCAAACCGCCAGGGAAAGCCGCCAGAGAACAAAAGCCCGGAAATACCGGCTCACAGGGTGCCCATCCCCATCCCCCCTCGCAAGGGACACAGAGACTCTACCCAAACAGGGTTTTCTGAGTACCTGCAGGCAGGCCCCTCCCCCAGAAGGCAGGCTGAAAAATCAAGAAGCCCACATCCCTAAGATCCCTATAAAACAAGGGCTCATGGCCTGGTTCCTGGTCAATAATTTGGGCTCTGGACAACCTAAGGAGTCCTTCATCGGGCTTCTCCACCGGGAACCTGCTTCTTCCTCTCCCACTCCTCTGCTTGGGTTCCCTTTCTTGCTGACTGTCTCTCTCTCTCTCAAATAAATAAATAAACTCTTTAAGGAAGAAGCCCACATCCCTAAGATCTCTATAAAACAAGGGCGCACGGCCTGGGTCCCAGTCAACACTTGGGCTCTGGACAACCCTGCAATCTCTCTTCATCAGAATGACGAGAAGGAGAAGTNCCCCCCAGCAAAGAAAAGACAATGAGTCTGTGGCCTCTGCCACAGAACTAATGGATATGGGTATAACCAAATTATCAGAAATGGAATTCAGAGTAACAATGGTAAAGATGATGTGTAGACTTGAAAGAAGTATTAACGAAAATGTTAAGCAGAATATAGAATCTCTANAATCTGACAGAAATTAAAAATTCTATGAGCCAAATGCAGTCAAAACTAGAGGCTCTGACGGCCAGGGTAAATGAGGCAGAGGAACGTATCAGCGAATCGGAGGATGGGTTAGTAGAAGAAAAAACGAAAATAGAAGCTGGTCTTAAAAAAATCCACGCCCACGAATGTAGATTACGGGAGATTACTGACTCTATGAAACGATCCAATGTCAGAATCATCGGCATCCCTGAAGGGGTGGAGAAAAACAGAGGTCTAGAAGAGATATTTGAACAAATTGTAGCTGAAAACTTCCCTAATCTAGCAAGGGAAACAAGCATTCGTGTCCAAGAGGCAGAGAGGACCCCATCCAAGCTCAACCAGGACAAACCTACGCCACGGCATGTCATAGTGCAATTCGCAAATATTAGATCCAAGGATACAGTATTGAAAGCGGCCAGGGCAAAGAAATTTCTCACGTACCAAGGCAAAGGTATCAGGATTACGTCAGACCTGTCTACAGAGACCTGGAATGAGAGAAAGGCTTGGGGGGGCATTTTTAAAGCTCTTTTCAGAGAAAAACATGCAGCCAAGGATTCTTTATCCAGCAAGGCTGTCATTCAGAATTGATGGAGAAATAAAAACTTCCAGAATCGCCAGTCATTAACCAATTTCATAACCACGAAACCAGCCCTACAGGAGATATTAAGGGTGGTTCTATAAAGGTAAAAAGGCCCCAAGAGTGATACAGAGCAGCAAGTCACAACCGATACAAAGACTTTAAAGAGAAATGGCATCATTAAAATCATATCTGTCAATAATCTCTATCAATCTAAATGGCTTAAACTCTCCCATAAAACGCCACAGGGTTGCAGATTGGATAAAAAGACATGACCCATCCATTTGCTGTCTACAAGAGACTCATTTTGAACCCAAAGATGCATTCAGACTTAGAGTAAGGGGATGGAGTACCATCTTCCACGCAAATGGACCTCAAAAGAAAGCTGGAGTAGCAATTCTCATATCAGATAGACTGGATTTTAAACTAGAGGCCATAGAGAGAGATACAGAAGGGCACTATATTATTCTTAAAGGAAGTATTCAACAAGTGGATATGACAATTATTAATATATATGCCCCCAACAGGGGAGCAGCAAGATACACAAGCCAACTCTTAACCAGAATAAAGAGACATATAGATAAAAATACACTAATAGTAGGGGACCTCAACACCCCACTTTCAGAAATAGAACACCATGGCAAAAACTAAGCAAAGAATCAAAGGCTTTGAATGCCATACTTGACGAGTGAGTTGGACCTCATAGATATATATAGAACACTACACCCCAGAACCAAAGAATACTCATTCTATTCAAATGCCCATGGAACATTCTCAAGAATAGACCATGTTCTGGGACACAAAACAGGTCTCAACTGATACCAAAAGACTGAAATTATTCCCTGCATATCTCAGACCACAGCGCTTTGAAAGTGGAACTCAACCACAAGGAAAAATTTGGAAGAAACTCAAACACTTGGAGAGTAAGAACCATTCTGCTCAAGAATGACTCGATAAACCAGGAAATCAAAAAACAAATTAAACAATTTATGGAGACCAACGAGAATGAATACACAACGGTCCAAAACCTATGGGATACTGCAAAGGCAGTCCTAAGGGGGAAATACATAGCCATCCAAGCCTCACTCAAAAGAATAGAAAAATCTAAAATGCAGTTTCTATATTCTCACCTCAAGAAGCTGGAACAGCAACAGAGGGACAGGCCTAATCCACTCACGAGGAAGCAGTTGACCAAAATTAGAGCAGAAATCAAGGAATTAGAAAGCAGGAGTACAGTAGAGCAGATCAACAGAGCTAGAAGCTGGTTCTTTGAGAGAATCAATAAAATTGAGAGACCACTGGCAAAACTTATAGAAAAGAAAAGAGAAACGACCCAAATTAATAAAATTATGAATGAAAAAGGAGAGGTCACAACCAACAGCAATGAAATTGGAAGGATTATTAGAAACTTTTATCAACAGCT
>NC_048238.1:19649664-19651412 GCF_002007445.2 Ailuropoda melanoleuca | reverse complement strand
TTAAACAGGCCAATTAACTATGAAGAAATTGAGTCAGTGATAAACAACCTTCCAAATAACAAAACTCCAGGCCTGGACGGTTTTCTTGGGGAATTCTAAAAAACATTCAAAGAAGAAATAATACTTATTCTCCTGAAGCTATTTCAAAAAATAGAAACAGAAGGAAAGCTACCAAACTCATTCTATGATGTCAATATTACCTTGATCCCCAAACCAGGCAAAGACCCCAACAAAGAGGAGAATTACAGACCAATTTCCCTAATGACTATGGACGCCAAAATCCTCAGNGAAGGAAAGCTACCAAACTCATTCTATGAGGCTAATATTACCTTGATCCCCAAACCAGGCAAAGACCCCCTCAAAAAGGAGAATTACAGACCGATTTCTCTAATGAATATGGATGCCAAAATCCTCAACAAGATCCTTGCTAATAGAATCCAACAGTACATTAAAAGGATTATCCACCATGACCAAGTGGGATTCATCCCTGGGATGCAGGGGTGGTACAACATTCGCATATCTATCAGTGTCTTAGAGNACTAATCTTTGATAAAGCAGGAAAAAACATCCGGTGGAAAAAAGACAGTCTCTTCAATAAATGGTGCTGGGAAAATTGGACAGCTACATGCAAAAGAATGAAACTTGACCACTCTCTCACACCATACACAAAAATAAACTCCAAATGGATGAAAGACCTCAATGTGAGACAGGAATCCATCAAAATTCTAGAGGAGAACATAGGCAACAACTTCTATGACATCGGCCAGAGCAACCTTTTTCACGACACATCTCCAAAGGCAAGAGAAATAAAAGATAAAATGAACTTATGGGACTTTATCAGGATAAAGAGCTTCTGCACAGCCAAGGAAACAGTCAAAAAAACTAAGAGACAGCCCACGGAATGGGAGAATATATTTGCAAAGGACACCACAGATAAAGGACTGGTATCCAAGATCTACAAAGAACTTCTCAAACTCAATACACGAGAAACAAATAAACAAATCATAAAATGGGCAGAAGATATGAACAGACACTTTTCCAATGAAGACATACAAATGGCTAACAGACACATGAAAAAATGTTCAAAATCATTAGCCATCAGGGAAATTCAAATCAAAACCACACTGAGATACCACCTTACGCCAGTTAGAATGGCAAAGATAGACAAGGCAAGAAACAACAATTGTTGGAGAGGATGTGGAGAAAGGGGATCCCTCCTACATTGTTGGTGGGAATGCAAGTTGGTACAGCCACTCTGGAAAACAGTGTGGAGGTCCCTTAAAAAGTTAAAAATTGAACTACCCTATGACCCAGCCATTGCACTACTGGGTGTTTACCCCAAAGATACAGACGTAGTAAAGAGAAGGGCCATATGCACCCCAATGTTCATAGCTGCATTGTCCACAATAGCCAAATCATGGAAGGAGCCGAGATGCCCTTCAACAGATGACTGGATTAAGAAGCTGTGGTCCATATATACAATGGAATATTACTCAGCTATCAGAAAGAACGAATTCTCAACATTTGCTGCAACATGGACGGCACTGGAGGAGATAATGCTAAGTGAAATAAGTCAAGCAGAGAAAGACAATTATCATATGATTTCTCTCATCTATGGAACATAAGAACTAGGAAGATCGGTAGGGGAAGAAAGGGATAAAGAAAGGGGGGGTAATCAGAAGGGGGAATAAAGCATGAGAGACTATGGACTCTGAGAAACAAACTGAGGGCTTCAGAGGGGAGGGGGG
>NC_048238.1:19649349-19649564 GCF_002007445.2 Ailuropoda melanoleuca | reverse complement strand
TATACACGAATAACGAGACTGAAGAAAGAGAAATTAGGGAATCCATCCCCTTTACAATAGCACCAAAAACCGTACCTTACCTTGGAATTAACTTAATCAGAGACGTAAAGGACCTATTTTCTAGAAACTATAAATCACTCTTGAAAGACATTGAGGAAGACATAAAAAGATGGAAAAATATTCCATGCTCATGGATTGGAAGAATTAACATAGTT
>NC_048238.1:19626683-19649006 GCF_002007445.2 Ailuropoda melanoleuca | reverse complement strand
GGCACAAAAACAGACACATGGACCAATGGAACAGAATAGAGAACCCAGAAATGGACCCTCAGCTCTTTGGGCAACTAATCTTTGATAAAGCAGGAACAAACCTCCAGTGGAAAAAAGACAGTCTCTTCAGTAAATGGTGCTGGGAAAATTGGACAGCTACACAAAAGAATGAAGCTTGACCACTCTCTCACACCATACACAAAGATAAACTCCAAATGGTTGAAAGACCTCGATGTGAGACAGGAATGCATCAAAATCCTGGAGGACAACATAGGCAACAACTTCTACGACATCTGCCAAAGCAACCTTTTTCATGACAGATCTCCAAGGGCAAGGGAAACAAAGATAAAATGAACATGTGGGACTTCATCAAAATAAAAAGCTTCTGCACAGCCAAGGAAATAATCAAAAAAACTAAGAGGCAGCCCACGGAATGGGAGAATATATTTGCAAATGATGCTACAGATAAAAGACTGGTAGCCAAAGCAACCTTTTTCATGACAGATCTCCAAGGGCAAGGGAAACAAAGATAAAATGAACATGTGGGACTTCATCAAAATAAAAAGCTTCTGCACAGCCAAAAATGGCTAACAGACACATGAAAAAATGTTCAAAATCATTAGCCATGAGGGAAATTCAAATCAAAACCACACTAAGATACCACCTTAAGCAAGTTAGAATGGCAAAAATCGACAAGGCAGGAAACAGCAATTGCTGGAGAATATTTGGAGAAAGGGGATCCCTCCTATATTGTTGGTGGGAATTCAGGTTGGTACAGCCACTCTGGGAAACAGTGTGGAGGTCCCTTAAAAAGTTAAAAATTGAACTACCCTGTAACCCATCCATTGCACTACTGGGTGTTTACCCCAAAGATACAGACGTAGTGAAGAGAACGGCCATATGCACCCCAATGTTCATAGCAGCATTTACCACAATAGCCAAATCGTGGAAGGAGCCGAGATGCCCTTCAACAGATGACTGGATTAAGAAGTTGTGGTCCATATATACAATGGAATATTACTCAGCTATCAGAAAGAATGAGTTCTCAACATTTGCTGCAACATGGACAGCACTGGAGGAGATAATGCTAAGTGAAATAAGTCAAGCAGAGAAAGTCAATTATCATATGGTTTCTCTCATCTATGGAACATAAAAACTAGGAAGATCGGTAGGGGAAGAAAGGGATAAAGAAAGGGGGGTAATCAGAAGGGGGAGTGAAGCATGGGAGACTGTGGACTCTGAGAAACAAACTGAGGGCTTCAGTGGGGTGGAGGGTGGGGGAATGGGATAGGCTGGTGATGGGTAGTAAGGAGGGCACATATTGCATGGTGCACTGGGTGTTATACGCAACTAATGAATCATCGAGCCTTGCATCAGAAACCAGGGATGTATTGTATGGTGACTAACATAATGTAATATAAAAACATTAAAAAAAGTAAAGTAGGTGGTGGAAAATTCAAGTCAAAAAATTGTGAATAACTTAGAGTACTTTACTGACTAATATCATAAATTACCAAGTATGTTTCATATTGTGTAACATTTAGATTATTTACAAATTTTTACTATTATGTATAATACTTTAATTAAAATCTGTAGATAGCTTTTTTTCTTGTTGAAATACTTCCTTTTAATAAATTCTCAGAAGCAGGTTTACTAGCCTCAAAGAGGCTGAATATTTTTGTGGCTTCTTTTGTCTGACACTTCTGTTCTTTGCATTACCTACAGCAGAGGAGCTGTTTAAATCTACATGATGGGGAAAGTAAAAAGATGAAAAAAAAAGATAGTAGGTGTCCCTAAACCTTTTTTCTGTTACCCCAATATCATGGATTAATGTTAGAGGCCAGTAAATAATCACATCAACAATCACCAAGTGTCTGCCCTAAGGACCAAGATAGAGGGCATCTAAGCAGGACCATGCTCTGGGTCTGGGAGCAAGGATCTCAGCGTACTTCCTGGTGATATGTGTTGAGTGCTCCAAGTATTATCAGGCAGATAGATGGGAATACTGTCTGGCAGATTTTGACCAGGACTTTCCCTGGCTTCCTGGGCCTGGAAGACTTTCTCAGGCCAGGAAGGAAACTGTTAGCAACTGCTGCTTAACTAGAGATGGGCTATGAATTGAACTGAATTAGAGAGCTTAAACAACAGACCATGCAGAAGAAAGAGTCAGTGAATTTGGAGACATATCATTTGAAATAACCCACTCAGAGGTTAAAGGAAAAAAAGAATGAAGAGGAATGAAGAAAACTTATGGGACTTAGACACACCATTGAGAAAAATAAACTGCACCATTACTGGAGTCCCAGAAGGAGAAGAAAGGGAAAAGGAAGGAGAAAGCTTATTTAAAGAAATAATGACTGAGAACTTTCCAAACCTGGGGAGAAATTTGGGCATCCACATTCATAAAGTTAATAGGTCACCCCAAAATTTTAGTGCCAAAAAATCTCCTGCAAGACACATTATAATGCAACTGTCTAAAATCAAAGAAAAGAGAATTTTAAGTGCAATGGAAAAAATTCTCATACGAGGGAACCTTTACAAGGCAATCACTGGATTTCTCAGTAGAAACATTGCAGGCCAGGAGAGAGTGAGATGACATATTCAAAGTGCTGAAAGAAAAAAAAAAACTACCAACCAAGGATTTCTCACTTTTATTCCTTTTTTAAAAAAAGATCTGTTTGGGGATGCCTGGGTGGCTCAGTCAGTTAAGCGTCTGCCTTGGGCTCAGGTCATGATCCCAAGATCCTGGGAGTCTGCTTCTCCCTCTGCCTGCCTCTCCCCCTGCTTGTGCATGTGCGTGCTCTCTCTCTCTCTGACAAATAAATAAAATCTTAAAAAAAGATCTATTTATTTATTTTAGAGAGAGAGAGCACACACAAGTATGAGGGGTAGAGGAAGAAGGAGAGAGAATCTCAAATAGACTCCTGGCTGAGCACGGAGCCTGACATGGGGCTTGATCCCATGACCCTGAGATCACAACCTGAGCTGGAACCAAGAGTTGGGCACTCAATCGATCACACCACCCAGGTGCCCCCTTACTTTCATTTCTGAATGACAACTTTACTGGGTAAAATAAAGACTTTTCCAAACATCAAAAATTGAGGGATTTCATCACTACTAGACTTGCCTTATAAGAAATGGTACAAGCAATTCTTCAAGCTGAAATGAAAGGATGCTAATTAGTAACATGAAAACAAAAAAAAATACAACACTATAATAAAGGTTAGTATGTAGTCAAATTTAGAGCACTCTGATATTGTAATACGGTGACATGTTAGACATGTTAACCATTTTTAACTCTATTGTAAAGATTAAAAAGCAAGAGTATTAAAAATAGATATAGCTACAATAATTTCATAATAGATACACAATATAAAAAGGTGTAAATTGTGACATCAAAAACATAAATTATAGGGAGAGGAGTAAAGGGATAGAATTTCATATGCAGTTAGAATTAAGTTGAAATCATGTTTAAAAAGACTGCTTTATCTAAAAGATGTTTTAAGTAAGCCTTAGGGAAACAACAAAACAAAAGCCTATCATTTATCTATACACAAGATAAAAAGAAGGGAATCAAAGTATACCACTCCAGAAAATCATTATTTCACAAAGGAATATACCAAGAGAGGAAGAGTGGAAGAAAGGCACTACAAAACAGCCAGAAAACAATTAACAATATGCTACCAAATACAGCAAGGGTAGTAATACCTCTATCACACACAAAAAAATTTAAGTCAAAAACTGTAACAAGAGACATAGAAGGTCATTATATAATTATAAAGGAGTGAGTTCATCTATAGGATATAATAAATGTAAATATATATGTGTCCAATATTGGAGAATTATACTTTAGATCAGATGGTCCTAACAGACATATACCAATACGAATATACAGACACACACAGATATACGTACACATTCTATTCAATAGCAGCAGACTACATATTCTCAATTGCACATAGAACATTCTTCAGGATAGACCATATGTTCACAAAATAAGTCTTAACAAATTTTAAAAGATTTAAGTCATATCAAGTATCTTTTCTTTTCTTTTTTTTTAAAAGATTTTATTTATTTATTTGACAGAGATAGAGACAGCCAGCGAGAGAGGGAACACAAGCAGGGGGAGTGGGAGAGGAAGAAGCAGGCTCATAGCAGAGGAGCCTGATGTGGGGCTCGATCCCATAACGCCGGGATCACGCCCTGAGCCGAAGGCAGACGCTTAACTGCTGTGCCACCCAGGCGCCCCACATCTGCCTTCTTTGTATAGGTTATTGAAGTCTGCAAACTAAACTGACAAAAGACAGATCAACAAGACAACACCCCCACAGAGTTTATTTATGCATGCGACATGCATATATATATGCGAGAGAACTCTGGTGAATAACTCAGAGGGGTAGTTATAATTTGGGGCTTATATACCACATTAGCAAAGGACACCAAATTGTGGAAAAGTGACTAGACAAAGGAAAGGGGGATTTTGGTCCCCAGATATGGTAAATTGTGGTGAGACAACTAGGAAATGTTTGGTGGATAAGGGTCGGTTAGTAAGATTTGCTTTGCAGATAAGAGTTATTCTCTTCTTCTTGGTATAGGAGAGGGGAATACCTTTACAAATCAAGATTTATTTCACTTTTAGAAAGGAAATTTATTGGGGCGCTTGGGTGGCACAGCGGTTAAGCGTCTGCCTTCGGCTCAGGGCGTGATCCCAGCGTTATGGGATCGAGTCCCACGTCAGGCTCTTCCGCTATGAGCCTGCTTCTTCCTCTCCCACTCCCCCTGCTTGTGTTCCCTCTCTCACTGGCTGTCTCTATCTCTGTCAAATGAATAAATAAATAAAATCTTTAAAAAAAAAAGAAAGGGAAATTTATGCCCTGCTTTTAGACAGAAAGGGGGAGGGCAGAGAGTTCCTCCAGTGTCTGCTGTGTCTTAGTTATTGTCAGCTCAAAATTATTCTTAACCCAATGCGGCATATTCTGGGGTGGTGTATTCTAACCCCCTCACCAGTATTTCCCTAATGTTTTCTTTCTTCATCTAAAGTTATAATATGCACATGGAAGGAAATAGGCAACATTGAAATTGTAGGGTAAACAACTCTGGGAAAGAGTGTAGAGAATCATCTATTATAGACCAATTCTGAAGTAACAGTTCCCTCATGTCTCCTCTGGTGTGAGTAGTCGATAAAAACATGTCTAGTTATGCATAGTTTTAAGCACCTTTCAGGCAACTTTCAATTTTTAATAAAAAATGTAGCTCTGGTTTGGTTTTTCAGCATCTTAGGAGCATGGTAGTTTTGAAGCTAATTACAGCATCTAGTGTAGTTCTTAACCCCTTGTCTCAAGTATTTACCCAACTTTTCAGAAGGAAAGAGAGAAATTGAGTCATGAGAGTGCTCAATAGTTCTTTGGATTTGGGAGATAGATTGGTGGCAAATAGATTAAGCCTTTTAGATAGATCTAGCTTGGAAACAATTGACCCAGAATATGGATTTTTTAAACAATAATTTGAAATGTAATATGTTAAACTCAGGAGAATAGCTGAAATTTTTGCATCATCAGTGACAATCCTCAAAGGGTTATCCCCCCCTCACACACTTATTAAGACAATGAAGTAAATAGCATGCCCTGCTACTTACTCTGGGATGATATGGGTTTGTTGTTAAGAGTTGTAGACTCTCAGGGGCGCCTGGGTGGCTCAGTCGGTTAAGTGTCTGCCTTCTGCTCAGGTCATGATCCCGAGGTCCTGGGATCCAGCCCTGCATTGAGCTCCTTGCTCAGTGGAGAGGCTGTTTCTCCCTCTCCCTCTACCTGCCACTCCCCCCTGCTTGTGTGCTACACATTAGAATCACTGAGGAGTTTTACGAATAGTCCTTGCTTAAGATCTATCCCAGAGATACTTGATTGTGGTAGGGCCTGGACACTGGAATTTTTAAAAAGCTCTCCAGGAATTCCAATGTGCAGCTAGGGGTGAAGAGCACTAATAGAAACCAAATATAACTTTTCTGAAATGTGGAGATGTTAAAATGGATTTCCTAAGGGTATGCAGCTAATAAGTAGTGTCGCTGGCGCTAGGCCTGGTGCTTTTTTTATTACCCATCCTTCCTGCTTCATTACCTTGGCAAATTCTGTCTGCCTCTTCCCCTCCACCCTCACTCACAATCCTACCGTTTGACTTGACAAGGTAAATAGTCTTCTGGTGGTGAAATGGTGTGTTTGGCTCCAAGAGGTAAATTACTTCTTATGGGCAAGCACTTTTCCTCCAAGGGAAGCATATTTTCCTTGCCCTACTTCACAGCATCATGGGGGTTAGATGTTTAGCAGCAGGAATTCTTTGGGGGATAAAGAAGGTATTGTATTAAGAGGGCATGACAGCTCTTTGGAAATACAAAGAGAAAAAGTTTAGTAACCTCCTAAATCTTGGACATTTTAGTTCAGAAATGAATTCTGAGGTCATGGGTTTTTTCTGGAAAATATGACTTATTTCTAAGATAAAAGTCAAAACATTCAACTTTGCAGGACTTCTAGGCCTCTGATGAGCTTTTTTTTTTTTTTAAAGATTTTATTTATTTATTTGACAGAGATAGAGACAGCCAGCGAGAGAGGGAACACAAGCAGGGGGAGTGGGAGAGGAAGAAGCAGGCTCACAGCAGAGGAGCCTGACGTGGGGCTCGATCCCATAACGCCGGGATCACGCCCTGAGCCGAAGGCAGACGCTTAACCGCTGTGCCACCCAGGCGCCCCTCTGATGAGCTTTTAAAGAGTGGTATTGCAGAGATATTTGTGAGACTGGTAAGGGTTACATGGGGAAGGTGTCAAATTTTCTTTCTAATGAATATTTTTTTCTTTTTAAAATTAAACAATACTTCACACTTACAGAAAAGAGTAGAAGAAAACATAATGAATAACAGTGTACCTGTCTCTAGCTTTTCAAAATCTATATAATATAATATAATACAATACAACACAAAATAATATAATTTGGTAAAAAAAACCTTTTACCATACTATATATTTTATATTAGTATATTAGTATCTATTTTATTTATAGTATCTATTATATTTATATTAGTATCTATTTTCATCTATTCCCCTCCTTTTCTTGTATTGCTAGAATATTTTAAAGAAAATCTCTGACATCAATTTCAGTTGTATGTATTTTAGTATACATCACTGAGAAGGTAATTTTTTATATGACCACCATGCAATTATTATATCTAACAGACTTAGTGAAAATTTCTTAATATTGTCTAATGCTTAGTTCATAATCAGATTTCCCCAGTTGTCTTAAAAGTTTATTTAAAGATTAATTGATTTATTTGACAGAGAGAGAGAGAAGAGAGGCAGAGGGAGAGGGAGAGAGAGTCTTAAGCAGACTTCCCACTGAGTGCAGAGCCCAATGCAGGACACTATCCTATGACCCTGAGGTAATGACCTGAGCTGAAACCAATAGTGAGACGCTTAACCAACAGTGCCACCTAGGTGACCCCAAAGTTTTTTTTTAACACTTGTTTGGTATAGTAACTTTTTATCATCAACATTTTCAAATGTAATCCAAAATGAAGAGAATAGTATAATGTACTCAATATCCCATCGCCCAGCTTCAACAATCAGACAGGTACAGTTTTTAAAAAGCTAAATATTGTCACACTATTCTGCTGTATTAGGTGTGTTTCATTTTTGAGAATGCTTTTAATTTATTTCATGTAGGTACTATATAGTGTAAACAATATATGGTGTTTGCATGCTTTGAGCCTTACTTGAATATTATAGCTATTTTTTGGTAATATGTCTTTTTCACTTGGTATTGTATGTTTTTAGATTTATTTTTTAATGCTTTTTCTGTGGGCCAGCAATTTTGCCTTAACTCAGGTTTTTCTGTACCAACTGAGATGATCATGTATATATTTCCCCTTCATTTAGGTAGTGTGGTATATTACATTGATTGATTTTTGTATATTGAATCACGTTTGCCTTCCGGGAATAAATCTCATTTAGTCATGATGTATAATCCTTTTAATATGCCACTAAATTCAGTTTGCTAGTATTTTCTTGAGGATTTTAGCATCAGTGTTCATAAGGGATATTGGTCCGTAGTTTTATTTTCTTCTAGTGTCTTTGGCTTTAGTGTCAGGGCAATTCTGGCCTCAAGGAATGACTTAGAAGTGTTCCCACATCTTCAGTTTTGTAGAAGATTTTGAGAAAGATTGGTGTTTGTCTTTTAGAATACTTGTATTAATTCACCAGTGAAACCATCAGGTTTAGGTTTTTCTTGGAAGATTTTTTTTGATTCCTGATTCAGTCTCCTTGCTAGTTATAGTTATATTCAGATTTTCTGTTTCTTTGTGTTTCAGTTTTGATAGATTTTGTGCCTCTAGGAACTTGTCTGGGTTATCTAGTTTATTGGCATACAGTTGTTCATAATATTTTTTTATAATCCTCTTAATTCTGTAAGGTTAGTAGTAATATCCCCACTTTCATTTTTTATTTTTCTTATTTGTGTCTTCTCTTCTTTGTCAGTCTAACTAATGGTTTGTCATTTCTATTCATCTCTTGAAAGATCAAACTTTTTTTTTAAGTAGGCTCCATGCCCAGCATAGAGCCCAGCGTGGACTTGAACTCAGGACCCTGAGATCAAGACCTGAGCTGAAATCAAGAGTCAGATACTTAAGCAACTGAGCCATCCAGGTGCCCCAAAGATCAAACTTTTGGTTTCATTGAATTGCTATTTTAAAAATTTTTTATTTTATTTTTCTCTCCTCTGATAATTATTATTTTCTTCATTCTATTGGCTTTAGGTTTATTTTGCCCTCCTTTTTCTAGTTCTTAAGGCTTAAATTTGGATTTCGATTTGAGATCTTTCTTCTTTTTAATATACGCATTTATAGCTATAAATTTGCCTCAGAACCCTGTCTTTACTGTATCCCATAAGTATTAACGTCTCGTGTTTTCATTTCACTCATCTCTAAGTATTTTGTAAGTTCCATTGTGATTTCTTCAATTCATTCTTTTTTTTAATTTATTTTTTATATTTTATATTTTTATTTTTTTTTGATGTAAAGTTCGATGATTCATTAGTTGCGTATAACACCCAGTGCACCATGCAATACGTGCCCTCCTCACCAGTCTATCCCATTCCCCCACCCCCCTCCCCTCTGAAGCCCTCAGTTTGTTTCTCAGAGTCCATAGTCTCTCCATGCTTCATTCCCCCTTCTGATTACCCCCCCTTTCTTTATCCCTTTCTTATCCTACCCATCTTCCTAGTTCTTATGTTCCATAGATGAGAGAAACCATATGATAATTGTCTTTCTCTGCTTGACTTATTTCACTTAGCATTATCTCCTCCAGTGCTGTCCGTGTTGCAGCAAATGTTGAGAACTCGTTCTTTCTGATAGCTGAGTAATATTCCATTGTATATATGGACCACAACTTCTTAATCCAGTCATCTGTTGAAGGGCATTTCAGTTCCTTCCACGATTTGGCTATTGTGGACAATGCAGCTATGAACATTGGGGTGCATATGGCCGTTCTCTTCACTACGTCTGTATCTTTGGGGTAAATACCCAGTAGTGCAATGGCTCGATCGTAGGGTAGTTCAATTTTTAACTTTTTAAGGGACCTCCACACTGTTTTCAAGAGTGGCTGTACCAACTTGCATTCCCACCAACAATGTAGGAGGGATCCCCTTTCTCCACATCCTCTCCCGCAATTGTTGTTTCTTGCCTTGTCAATTTTTGCCATGTCTCTAATTCATTTTTAGGATTCTACATATCTGTGAATTTTCCATTGTTCTTCTGTTACTGATTTCACTGTGATCAGAGAAAATACTTTACATGATTTAAATCTTTTAAAATTTGAGACTTGTTTTGCAACCTAGCATATGATCCATGCTGGGGAATGTTCCATGTACACTTGAAAAGAATGTGTTTTCTGTTGATGTTGAATGGGGTATTCTTTATTTATCTGTTAGGTCTAGTTGGTTTATAGTGTCATTTCACTATTTCCTTATTGATTTTCTATCTAGTTATTCTACCCACTATTGAAATCCGGGTATTGAATTTTGCAACCGTTATTGTAGAACTATCTATTTCTCTCTTCAGATCTGTCAGTGTTTCTTTACATACTTTGGGGTTCTGTGGTTTGGCACATATGTTCCTAATTTTTATGTTTTCTTCCTGAATTGACCATCTTATCAATATATAATGTTCTTTGTCTCTTGTAACAGCTTTTTACTTGGACTGTTTTATTTCATATTAATATAACCACCTCAGCTCTCTTCATTACTATTTGCGTGGAGTTTTTCCACCCTTTTACTTTCAATCTATTTGAGTTTTTGGATCTGATGTGAATCTCTTAGATACAGCTTATAGTTTGATCATATTTTAAAAATCCATTCTCCCAGTCTCTGCCTTTAAAACATAGAATTTAATTTATTTACATTTGAAGTAATTAATGATAAAGCAGTAAATTATTTCTGCCATTTTGATGTTTCCTGTATTTCTTATACCTTATTAAAATCTCTAATTTCTCCATTACTGACTTCTTTTGTGTTTAGTTGATGTTTGTTTGTAGTGAACCTTTTTGTTTTCCTTCTTATTTCCTTTTATGTATAGTTTTTAGATATTTTCTTAGTGGTTACCATGATCATTAAATTTAATATCCAAAATTTATAACAAACTAGTTTGAATTGACACCAACTTAACTTCAGTGGCATACAAAGCTGTTTCTATACAGCTTCTTTGTCATCCCTTTATGTCATTGTTGTTGCAAGCTATGTCTTTATACATTGTGTGCCCAATAACATAGATTATTATTATTTTTATGTATGTCTTTTGAATTTTGCAGGAAATAACATGTGGTGTAACAAACAAAAATACAATAATGGCTTTTGTATTTCTCCATATATTTATTAACTGGAGATCTTTATTTCTTTTTTTTTTAAAGATCTTATTTATTTATTCGACAGAGATAGAGACAGCCAGTGAGAGAGGGAACACAAGCAGGGGGAGTGGGAGAAGAAGAAGGAGCAGGCTCATAGCGGAGGAGCCTGATGTGGGGCTTCATCCCATAACGCTGGGATCACGCCCTGAGCCGAAGGCAGATGCTTAACCGCTGTGCCACCCAGGCGCCCTGGAGATCTTTATTTCTTTATATAACTTTGAGTTACTGTCTAGTGTCCTTTTATATCACATGGACTCCGTTTGACATTACTTTTTTAAAGATTTTTTTTATTTGTCAGAGGAGGAGAAAGAGAGAGCACACAAGCAAGGGGAGCAGCAGGCAGAGGGAGACGCAGGTTCCCTGCTGGGCAAGGAGCCCACTGTGGGACTCGATTCCAGGACCCTGGAATCATGACCTGAGCAGAAGACAGATGCTTAACCAACTGAGCCACCCAGGAGCCCCTCCCTTTGACATTTCTCTTTTTTTTTAATGATTTTTTTACTATATTATGTTAGTCACCATACAGTACATCCCCGGATTCCGATGTAAAGTTCGATGCTTCATTAGTTGCGTATAACACCCAGTGCACCATGCAATACGCGCCCTCCTTACTACCCATCACCGGTCTATCCCATTCCCCCACCCCCCTCCCCTCTGAGGCCCTCAGTTTGTTTCTCAGAGTCCATAGTCTCTCATGTTTCATTCCCCCTTCTGATTACACGCCCGTTTTTTATCCCTTTCTTCCCCTACCGATCACCCTAGTTCTAATGTTCCATGGATGAGGAAGTCATATGATAATTGTCTTTCTCTGCTTGACTTATTTCACTTAGCATTATCTCCTCCAGTGCCGTCCATGTTGCAGCAAATGTTGAGAATTCGTTCTTTCTGATAGCTGAGTAATATTCCATTGTATATATGGACCACAGCTTCTTAATCCAGTCATCTGTTGAAGGGCATCTCGGCTCCTTCCATGATTTGGCTATTGTGGACAATGCAGCTATGAACATTGGGGTGCATATGGCCCTTCTCTTTACTACGTCTGTATCTTTGGGGTAAACACCCAGTAGTGCAATGGCTGGGTCATAGGGTAGTTCAATTTTTAACTTTTTAAGGGACCTCCACACTGTTTTCCAGAGTGGCTGTACCAACTTGCATTCCCACCAACAATGTAGGAGGGATCCCCTTTCTCCACATCCTCTCCAACAATTGTTGTTTCTTGCCTTGTCTATCTTTGCCATTCTAACTGGCGTAAGGTGGTATCTCAGTGTGGTTTTGATTTGAATTTCCCTGATGGCTAATGATTTTGAACATTTTTTCATGTGTCTGTTAGCCATTTGTATGTCTTCATTGGAAAAGTGTCTGTTCATATCTTCTGCCCATTTTATGATTTGTTTATTTGTTTCTCGTGTATTGAGTTTGAGAAGTTCTTTGTAGATCTTGGATACCAGTCCTTTATCTGTGGTGTCCTTTGCAAATATATTCTCCCATTCCGTGGGCTGTCTCTTAGTTTTTTTGACTGTTTCCTTGGCTGTGCAGAAGCTCTTTATCCTGATAAAGTCCCATAAGTTCATTTTATCTTTTATTTCTCTTGCCTTTGGAGATGTGTCGTGAAAAAGGTTGCTCTGGCCGATGTCATAGAAGTTGTTGCCTATGTTCTCCTCTAGAATTTTGATGGATTCCTGTCTCACATTGAGGTCTTTCATCCATTTGGAGTTTATTTTTGTGTATGGTGTGAGAGAGTGGTCAAGTTTCATTCTTTTGCATGTAGCTGTCCAATTTTCCCAGCACCATTTATTGAAGAGACTGTCTTTTTTCCACCGGATGTTTTTTCCTGCTTTATCAAAGATTAGTTGCCCAAAGAGCCGAGGGTCCATTTCTGGGTTCTCTATTCTGTTCCATTGGTCGATGTGTCTGTTTTTGTGCCAGTACCATGCTGTCTTTGTGATCACAGCTTTGTAGTACAGCTCGAAATCCGGCATTGTGATGCCCCCAGCTTTGTTTTTCCTTTTCAACAGTTCCTTGGAGATTCGGGGCCTTTTCTGGTTCCATACAAATTTAAGGACTATTTGTTCCAGTTCTTTGAAAAATGTCCTCGGTATTTTGATCGGGATAGCATTGAAAGTGTAGATTGCTCTGGGTAGTATGGACATTTTAACTATGTTAATTCTTCCAATCCATGAGCATGGAATATTTTTCCATCTTTTTATGTCTTCCTCAATATCTTTCAAAAGTGATCTATAGTTTCTAGCATATAGGTCCTTTACGTCTCTGGTTAAGTTAATTCCAAGGTAACGCATGGTTTTTGGTGTTATTGTAAATGGGATGGATTCCCTAATTTCTCTTTCTTCAGTCTCGTTATTCGTGTATAGAAATGCAACTGATTTCTGGGCATTGATTTTGTATCCTGCCACCTTACTGAATTGTTCTATAACTTCTAATAGTTTGGGAGTGGATTCCTTTGGGTTTTCCATATAGAGTATCATGTCATCTGCAAAGAGAGACAGTTTGACTTCTTCTTTGCCGATTTGGATACCTTTGATCCCTTTTTGTCTTCTGATTGCTGTTGCAAGGACTTCTAGTACTATGTTGAATAATAGTGGCGAGAGTGGGCATCCTTGTCGTGTTCCTGATCTTAAGGGAAAGGCTTCCAGCTTTTCCCCATTGAGAATAATGCTTGCAGTAGGCTTTTCATAGATGGCTTTTATGAGATTGAGAAATGTACCCTCTATTCCTACACTCTGAAGGGTTTTAATCAGGAAAGGATGCTGTATTTTGTCAAATGCTTTTTCTGCATCAATTGAGAGGATCATATGGTTCTTGAGTCTTTTCTTGTTGATATGATGTATCACATTGATTGATTTGCGAGTGTTGAACCATGCTTGCATCCCAGGTATGAATCCCACTTGGTCATGATGGATAATCCTTTTAATGTACTGTTGGATTCTATTAGCAAGGATCTTGTTGAGGATTTTGGCATCCATATTCATTAGAGAAATCGGTCTGTAATTCTCCTTTTTGAGGGGGTCTTTGCCTGGTTTGGGGATCAAGGTAATATTAGCCTCATAGAATGAGTTTGGTAGCTTTCCTTCTGTTTCTATTTTTTGAAATAGCTTTAGGAGAATAGGTATTATTTCTTCTTTGAATGTTTGGTAGAATTCCCCAGGAAAACCGTCTGGGCCTGGAGTTTTATTATTTGGAAGGTTGTTTATCACTGACTCAATTTCTTCATAGTTAATTGGCCTATTTAAGAAATCTATTTCTTCCTGTTTCAGTCTTGGTAGTTTATAGGTTTCCAGGAAGGCCTCCATCTCTTCCAGATTGTTTAGTTTTTTGGCATATAGCTGTTGATAAAAGTTTCTAATAATCCTTGCAATTTCAATGGTGCTGGTCGTGACCTCTCCCTTTTCAGTCATAATTTTAATAATCTCAGTCCTTTCTCTTTGTTTTTGGACAAGTTTTGCCAGTGGTCTATCAATTTTATGGATTCTCTCAAAGAACCAGCTTCTAGTCCTGTTGATCTGCTCTACTGTGGTTCTGGTCTCTAATTCATTGATTTCTGCTCTAATCTTGGTCAACTCCTTCCTTGTCAGTGGGTTAGGCCTGTCCCTCTGTTGCTGTTCCAGTTTCTTGAGGTGAGAATATAGAAACTGCATTTTAGATTTTTCTATTCTTTTGAGTGAGGCTTGGATGGCTATGTATTTCCCCCTTAGGACTGCCTTTGCAGTATCCCATAGGTTTTGGACCGTTGTGTATTCATTCTCGTTGGTCTCCATAAATTGTTTAATTTGTTTTTTGATTTCCTGGTTTATCGAGTCATTCTTGAGCAGGATGGTTCTTAGCCTCCAAGTGTTTGAGTTTCTTCCAGGTTTTTCCTTGTGGTTGAGTTCCAATTTCAGAGCGTTGTGGTCTGAGAATATGCAGGGGATAATTTCAATCTTTTGGTATTGGCTGAGACCTGTTTTGTGTCCCAGAGCATGATCTATTCTTGAGAATGTTCCATGGGCATTTGAATAGAATGAGTATTCTTTGGTTCTGGGGTGTAGTGTTCTATATATATCTATGAGGTCCAACTCGTCGAGTATGGCATTCAAAGCCTTTGATTCTTTGCTTAGTTTTTGCCAGGGTGTTCTGTCTATTTCTGATAGTGGGGTGTTGAGGTCCCCTACTATTACTGTGTTCTTATCTATATGTCTCTTTATTTTGGTTAAGAGTTGGCTTGTGTATCTTGCTGCTCCCCTGTTGGGGGCATATATATTAATAATTGTCATATCCACTTGTTGAATACTTCCTTTAAGAATAATATAGTGCCCTTCTGTATCTCTCTCTATGGCCTCTAGTTTAAAATCCAGTCTATCTGATATGAGAATTGCTACTCCAGCTTTCTTTTGAGGTCCATTTGCGTGGAAGATGGTACTCCATCCCCTTACTCTAAGTCTGAATGCATCTTTGGGTTCAAAATGAGTCTCTTGTAGACAGCAAATGGATGGGTCATGTCTTTTTATCCAATCTGCAACCCTGTGGCGTTTTATGGGAGAGTTTAAGCCATTTAGATTGATAGAGATTATTGACAGATATGATTTTAATGATGCCATTTCTCTTTAAAGTCTTTGTATCGGTTGTGACTTGCTGCTCTGTATCACTCTTGGGGCCTTTTTACCTTTATAGAGCCCCCCTTAATATCTCCTGTAGGGCTGGTTTCGTGGTTACGAAATTGGTTAATGATTGGCGATTTTGGAACGTCTTTATTTCTCCATCAATTCTGAATGACAGCTTTGCTGGATAAAGGATCCTTGGCTGCATGTTTTTCTCTGAAAGAGCTTTAAAAATGCCCCCCCAAGCCTTTCTCTCATTCCAGGTCTCTGTAGACAGGTCTGACGTAATCCTGATACCTTTGCCTTGGTACGTGAGAAATTTCTTTGCCCTGGCCGCTTTCAATACTGTATCCTTGGATCTAATATTTGCGAATTGCACTATGACATGACGTGGCGTAGGTTGTTCATGGTTGAGCTTCAGAGGGGTCCTCTCTGCCTCTTGGACACGAATGTTTGTTTCCCTTGCTAGATTAGGGAAGTTTTCAGCTATAATTTGTTTGAATATCTCTTCTAGACCTCTGTTTTTCTCCACCCCCTCAGGGATGCTGATGATTCTGACATTGGATCATTTCATAGAGTCAGTAATCTCCCGTAATCTACATTCGTGGGCATGGATTTTTTTAAGACCAGCTTCTATTTTCGTTTTTTCTTCTACTAACCCATCCTCCAATTCGTTAATGCGTTCCTCTGCCTCGGTGACTCTGGCCATCAGAGCCTTTAGTTTTTACTGTATTTGGCTCATAGAATTTTTAATTTCTGTCAGATTCGCTCTCATTTCTGCCCTTAGGGATTCTATATTCTCAGTAACATTTTCGTTAATACTTTTTTCAAGTCTACTCATCATCTTGACCATTGTTGCTCTGAATTCCATTTCTGATAATTTGGATACATCCCTATGTATTAATTCTGTGGCAGAGGCCACAGACTCATTATCTTTTTTGCTGGGGGGGGACTTCTCCTTCTCGTCTTTCTGATGAGGAGAGATTGCGTGGTTGTCCAGAGCCCAAATTATTGACTGGGACCCAGGCCGTGTGCCCTTGTTTTATAGAGATCTTAGGGATGTGGGCTTCTTCTTTAAAGATTTTATTTATTTATTTGAGAGAGAGAGACAGACAGTCAGCAAGAAAGGGAACCCAAGCAGGGGAGTGAGAGAGGAAGAAGCAGGCTCCCAGCAGAGAAGCCCGATGAGGGACTCCTTTCTGGAACGCTGTGATCACGCCCTAATCCGAAGACAGGCGCTTAATGAGTGCCACTCAGGCGCCCCGGGTTGTGGGCTTCTTGATTTTTCAGCCTGCCTTCTGGGGGAGGGGCCTGCCGCACCAGTACTCAGGCAACCCTGTTTGGGTAGAGTCTCCATGTCCCCTGCGAGGGGGGATGGGGTTGGGCACACTGTGAGCTGGTATTTCCTGGCTTTTGTTTTCTGGCGGCTTTCCCTGGTGGTCTGCTGTGCCTCTTCTGAGAGTCAGAGCAGCAGTGGCCGAAATTCAGCCTCTGTCACAGATAACCCTGCAGCATCCCGGGCCTCCACTGATGTTCTGGCCACTTTAACTCTGTTTCTGTTGGTGCTGCTTAACCCTGCAGCATCCCGGGCTGTGCGCCCCACACCCGGCGTTCCAGCCCTCACTTCCAGGGCCAGCGTGTCTCTGTCCTTTGTGTTTCTAACCCCGCCAGCTGCCAGCCACCCCGTGTGCGCTCCTGGAGCTCCCGGTCTCAGTCTGGACTCAGTGAGCACACCGGAGTTCCGGAGCTCCGTGAGATGCTTGGTAGTGCGTGCCCCCGGCTCACGGTCTCAGTCTGCTGTCTCGAGAGTTCGGGTCCACGGTTTGCCCGCTCCCCCGTGCAGGTGGCTACCGCTTCCTGGGGCCCGGACACGGTGGCTCCCTCCCCCTTCTGTTTATCTTCTGATATCTGTGCACGGTTTCACGGCTCCCCACTTTGTACCTCAATACTCAGCGTTGGAGATGTTCATTTGTAAAGATCCAGATGTATCTTCCTGCGTCTCAGGCTGATTCCGTGGATGTTCCTGCTGGTCTGGTACCTATCCAGCTCAACTCAGGGGACTGGCTGAAAAAGGGGTCCCCTGCTCCTCCACCATCTTAACTCCTCTCCTCCCTTTGACATTTCTTATAGGCAGGTCTAGGTTTGATGAACCCCTCAGCTTTTTGATGAACTCCCTCAGCGTTTATCTAGAAAAGTCTTAATTTCTCCCTTATTTTCAAAGGGCAGTTTTGCCAGATATAGAATTGGTGGTTGAAAGTTTTTTTCTTTCAGTATTTTCAATATGTCATCCTACTGCCTTTTGGTCTCTATAGTTCTGATGAGAAATTAGCTGTTAATCTTATATCGGATCCCTTATGTGTGACTAGTTACTTCTCTCTTGCTTTTTTCAACATTCTCTGCCTTTGGTTTCCCAGAGTTTAATTATTATGTGTCTCAGTGTGTGTGTTTGAGTTTATCTTATTTGAAATTTGCTGAGTTTCTTATATGTATAGATACATGTTTTCATCAAATCTGGCAAGTGTTTGGCCATTATTTCTATTTTATTTTATATTATTTTAATTCCAGTATAGTTAACATACAGTGTTATATTTGTTTCAGGTGTACAGTAGAGTGATTCAACAGTTCTATACATCACCCAGTGCTCATCATGACAAGTGCACTCCTTAATCCCCATTACTTATTTCACTTATCCCCCCACCTACCTCTTTCTGCCCCTTTTTCTCTTTTCCTTCTGGAATGCCTATAATGCACTGGTTGGTCTGCTTGCTGGTATTCATCGGTCACTGTTCTTCGTTCACTTTTCCTCACTCTTTTTTTTTTCTTTTCCTGACTCACTTTCAATTGTCCTGTCTTCAAGTTTGCTGCCTCTTTCTTCCAACCCTTTAAATTTGCTATTTGACCCGTTTAATGAATTTTTCATTTTATTTATTGTGCTTTTCACCTTTGGAATTTCAGTTTGGTTCCTTCTTATAATCTCTTTATTCATATTCTCACTTTGTTCATACATAGTTTTCCTGATTTATTTAGTTATTTTCCTATGATTTCCTTCAGCTGTTCAAGTATATTTAAGACAGTTGTTTTTAACTATTTTTCTAGTAATTATGGTGCCTGCGTTTCTTCATGGATGATTTCTAAAGATTTATTTTGCTCCTTGAATGGGCTATAGTTTGCTGTTTCTTTCTATGCCTTGTGATTTTGTGTGTGTGTGTGTACAGAACTGGACATTTGAATATTATAACGATGCACCTCTGGAAATCGGATGCTCTTCTTTCTCCAGCATTTGCTGGATTTTTTAAATTGTTGAAGGCTGTAGTAGTCCCTTTGTTTAGTGA
Source organism: Ailuropoda melanoleuca (assembly GCF_002007445.2). Lineage (NCBI taxonomy): Eukaryota > Metazoa > Chordata > Mammalia > Carnivora > Ursidae > Ailuropoda > Ailuropoda melanoleuca. The sequence continues at coordinate 19,630,146 of NC_048238.1, read as the reverse complement.
CTTTCCCAAATTACTCTTGTGAAGATCGTTTTTCTTGGTGTGTGTGTTCTCTGAAATCTCTGTTACTTAGCTTGAGTTCAGCTGGAGTATTGACAGATATTTCTTGAGTGCCGGGAGACAAAAACAAATAAGCAAATAAGCAAAACCACATAAAACCAAACCAAAACAACACAAATGAAAAACATTCTTCCCAGCTTTTGTATGTTGGCATTACTTTGGGGTTCTCTTTCCGTACTTGACCTAGCTTGCACTGAGCCTAAGGATCAGCCCAAGATGAAAGCTTAGAGTCTTCTCAGTTGTTTTCTGAGCATGTATCTTTTTCTGGGCATGTGCATAGCTTTCTAAATTCCCCCATATACACAGGTGCTATTGAATGTCCTTATTTCCCAAAGAAATTCTCCACAACTTTTGTTCCTTGGCCTTAAGGAGTGTACTGTAAGTTTCAATATTAATCTTTTGTTTCAGGTGTCACTGGGTTGTTAGTCAGGCTTAGCATTTTTGAGCAGTGCCTCCTGCTTTTCTGGCTTGAGTCTGATAAATACTTTGATAAATACCTAAATACCTCGGGGAAATCCTTCAGATAATCCCTGGCCAGGTTTGAACAGACATACAAAATATTTTACAAGCAAGGTCTTAACTTTGTTTTCTCTGAGACCAGGGACCAGAGTCCCATAGAGAACATGGACTAAGACTCCTGCCATGACAGAGAGGGGTTGGGGAAAGGACAAGTTAAACCTCCTGAAAGCTTTCCTACTCTTTTGAAGTTGCCTCTTTCTTTATTCAGTGTCTTCTTGATTGCTGTAAACCGTTTATCATTTCTCGAAGTTCTGAGACAGTTTGTTTCCATAATTTCTGCTTGTTTTTTGATATTTCTGTAGGTGAGCTTGGAACTACCCACTCTGCCATTTTTCTGTAAACTGTATTATGTGAAGCTGCTTTTAAGAGAAACTTCCCACTAATTACCCTACAGAAGAGATAATCTTACATGGGTCAGGTGGCCCCACCTCCTTGACCTTAGTTATTGGGACCATGGAATATATACCTAATCCATAACTTGGCTTTAAAATTTTTTGTTGGTGAATCAAATTACCTCCCTGGAAATCTGAACTGAGAAAATGAGGCAAATAGCATCAAGAACTGAGGCTGAAAGTATGTATATAGAGAGGCCTCATAATTTAGAATCAGCAACCAGGAAGCTTCATAGCAGGCCATATTTTGAGTAAGCAGATACTCATAGAGCTACAGAGAAGCCATAAGCAAGAGATCATGTGGCCTGTGAGAAAGGAGATAATAGTCAATCCCCAGATTTCCCTTGGCTTCCAAAATCTTTCCAATCCCAGTGCCTGTGTATCCTTACAACAAACTCTAGTTCTTAAGGTTCCCTGTATGACTTTCTGTTTCTTACAACCTGTGGAGCTCAGTTGGAAACTTGAACCATCCTCAAAGGCCTCCATAACTACTCAGACTTTTAGGAAATGTGTATGAATCACCTCCCTAACATGGATTATATTTCTCTTCCAAGGCTACCAATAATAGTAAAAAGGAAAACATCAAGAAAATGTCTTCAATGAAATCAACTCATGAAAAATATTACAAAACACCAGATACGACTGGAGTCATTCGTTCTTAAAAAATAAGCAGTTGCCTTCTGTGGTTTTCATTTGGCCAAATTCAAAGACCAGTAGAAATTTGAACATATCTTTGGACCATGTAAATCCCTCCTGTCTTTACATTGGAATATCAGTGGAAAGGCTCTGTATGACATGATGTTAGGTGTATCTCAGGCGAGCTTGTTCCAAAAAGAGTTACAACTGTATTTACTCAAAGGAAGCATGTAAAAGCACATGTGGAGGGAGACAACTGCCTCTTAATAGGGTAACAGAGACAGAAGGCAAAATAGGCACTAAGTCAGATAGTTGTTTTGTTTGTTTTTTGAGTAGAAGAGGGAAATGTGCTTAGAGCAGCTGTATAATACTGAGAGTGAGTAATTATACTGTCTACAAAGCCTCTGCTATTGCTGTTATAAGAAGCTTCTAAAATGGATGAGACACCAGAACTAGTCTGCCTGCTTCCATGCTGAGTCAAAAAAATGGAAAATCCCCTGGGGAGATTTAAGCACTCGGTTCTAGTGGCAGTGCTGCTGATTGAAAAGTGGCAGGTGGCAAGTGGCATGTTCTCATTGGGACAAATGCCTTTTGAGTCCATTGACAGGCACCTCAGGCACCTCAGGGACCCATGTTTTAATCAAGCTGAAGGGACACAAGTGGCATATTCCTCTTGTCTTATTACTAGAAATACAGATTTAGGTAAATAACATGGAGTAGTATTTCTCAGTCATTTTTTCCTCAAACCATTTCCCTTTTTAACAAACATAAAAATCTCATGTTCTCCATTAATGTTATTTGAAATTTCTATATAAATTAAAATGTTACTTAAACTAGATCAGTGTAATGACATAAAGGACTAATTTATTTCCAAACTATGGACTAATCATTTTAAAGACACTAAATAGTTCCTTCCAAATTTCCTCTTGTGATTTGAGTTCAAGATTCAAAGCGTTGTGGTTTGAAAATAAGCAGGGAATACTCCCAATCTTTTGGTACCTGTTGAGACTTGATTTGTGACCCAGTATGTGATCTGTTCTGGAGAGTGTTCTATGTACATTCAAGAAGAATGTGTATTCTGTGGCTTTAGTATGGAATGCTCTGTATATACCTGTGAAGTCCATCTGGTCCAGTGTGTTATTCAAAGCCCTTATTTCCTTGTTGATCTTCTGCTTAGATGATCTGTCCATTGCTCTGAGGGATGTTGATGTCCCCTACTATTATTGTATTATTATCAGTGTGATTCTTTAATTTTGCTATTAATTAGTTTACATAATTGGTTGCTCCCAAGTTACGAGCATAAATATTTAGAATTGTTAGATCTTCTTGTTGGATAGACCCTTTAAGTATGATATAGTATCCTTCTTCATCCCTTACTACAGTCTTTGGTTTAAACTCAATTGATGCAGAAAAAGCGTTTGACCATATACAGCATCCGTTCTTGATTAAAACTCTCCACAGTGTAGGGATAGAGGGAACATACCTGAATATCATGAAAGCTATCTACGAAAAGCCCACAGTGAATATCATTCTCAATGGGGAAACACTGAGAGCCTTTCCCCTAAGGTCAGGAACACGACAGGGATGCCCACTCTCACCACTGTTGTTCAATATAGTACTAGAAGTCCTAGCCTCAGCAATCAGACAACAAAAAGAAATAAAGGGCATTCAAATCAGCAAAGAAGAAGTCAAACTCTCACTCTTTGCAGATGACCATGATACTTTATGTGGAAAACCCAAAAGACTCCACCCAGAAATTGCTAGAACTCATACAAGAATTCAGCAATGTGGCAGGATATAAAATCAATGCCCAGAAATCAGTTGCATTTCTATACATGAACAATGAGACAGAAGAAAGA